>NW_028250862.1:0-171078 GCF_964263255.1 Lissotriton vulgaris | reverse complement strand
GAACGTCAGTTCACATTTGTAGGTGGATCATCAGTGTTAGAGCTAAAATTAGCATGTTTAAAGTGATTTTCATGCTTCCAGGGGCTCGGGAAGTGAAATAAATACCATTTGGAGGCATTTAATGTTCGAGCAAAAACGGCTGATTTTCGACAAAAGAGATAACACCCCCCCATTACGTCATGCTTCAGAAATGTGGAAAATGGTCCGTTTTCAAATGTTTTATTTTTGAACGTCAGTTCACATTTGTAGGTGGATCATCAGTGTTAGAGCTAAAATTAGCATGTTTAAAGTGATTTTCATGCTTCCAGGGGCTCGGGAACTTAATTAAATACCATTTGGAGGCATTTAATGTTCGAGCAAAAACGGCTGATTTTCAACAAAAGAGATAACACCCCCCCATTACGTCATGCTTCAGAAATGTGGAAAATGGTCCGTTTTCAAATGTTTTATTTTTGAACGTCAGTTCACATTTGTAGGTGGATCATCAGTGTTAGAGCTAAAATTAGCATGTTTAAAGTGATTTTCATGCTTCCAGGGGCCCAAAACACAAGATTTATGGAATGGTTAAAAGTGCATGAAAATGGCCAATTTACTCACTCTGAGTTCTCAAAAAGGGTTTCTTCACCCCGGGAAGTTAATTAAATACCATTTGGAGGCATTTAATGTTCGAGCAAAAACGGCTGATTTTCGACAAAAGAGATAACATCCCCCCATTACGTCATGCTTCAGAAATGTGGAAAATGGTCCGTTTTCAAATGTTTTATTTTTGAACGTCAGTTCACATTTGTAGGTGGATCATCAGTGTTAGAGCTAAAATTAGCATGTTTAAAGTGATTTTCATGCTTCCAGGGGCTCGGGAAGTTAATTAAATACCATTTGGAGGCATTTAATGTTCGAGCAAAAACGGCTGATTTTCGACAAAAGAGATAACACCCCCCCATTACGTCATGCTTCAGAAATGTGGAAAATGGTCCGTTTTCAAATGTTTTATTTTTGAACGTCAGTTCACATTTGTAGGTGGATCATCAGTGTTAGAGCTAAAATTAGCATGTTTAAAGTGATTTTCATGCTTCCAGGGGCTCGGGAAGTTAATTAAATACCATTTGGAGGCATTTAATGTTCGAGCAAAAACGGCTGATTTTCGACAAAACAGATAACACCCCCCCATTACGTCATGCTTCAGAAATGTGGAAAATGGTCCGTTTGCAAATGTTTTATTTTTGAACGTCAGTTCACATTTGTAGGTGGATCATCAGTGTTAGAGCTAAAATTAGCATGTTTAAAGTGATTTTCATGCTTCCAGGGGCCCAAAACACAAGATTTATGGAATGGTTAAAAGTGCATGAAAATGGCCAATTTACTCACTCTGAGTTCTCAAAAAGGGTTTCTTCACCCCGGGAAGTTAATTAAATACCATTTGGAGGCATTTAATGTTCGAGCAAAAACGGCTGATTTTCGACAAAAGAGATAACACCCCCCCATTACGTCATGCTTCAGAAATGTGGAAAATGGTCCGTTTTCAAATGTTTTATTTTTGAACGTCAGTTCACATTTGTAGGTGGATCATCAGTGTTAGAGCTAAAATTAGCATGTTTAAAGTGATTTTCATGCTTCCAGGGGCTCGGGAAGTTAATTAAATACCATTTGGAGGAATTTAATGTTCGAGCAAAAACGGCTGATTTTCGACAAAAGAGATAACACCCCCCCATTACGTCATGCTTCAGAAATGTGGAAAATGGTCCGTTTTCAAATGTTTTATTTTTGAACGTCAGTTCACATTTGTAGGTGGATCATCAGTGTTAGAGCTAAAATTAGCATGTTTAAAGTGATTTTCATGCTTCCAGGGGCTCGGGAAGTGAAATAAATACCATTTGGAGGCATTTATTGTTCGAGCAAAAACGGCTGATTTTCGACAAAAGAGATAACACCCCCCCATTACGTCATGCTTCAGAAATGTGGAAAATGGTCCGTTTTCAAATGTTTTATTTTTGAACGTCAGTTCACATTTGTAGGTGGATCATCAGTGTTAGAGCTAAAATTAGCATGTTTAAAGTGATTTTCATGCTTCCAGGGGCTCGGGAAGTTAATTAAATACCATTTGGAGGCATTTAATGTTCGAGCAAAAACGGCTGATTTTCGACAAAAGAGATAACACCCCCCCATTACGTCATGCTTCCGAAATGTGGAAAATGGTCCGTTTTCAAATGTTTTATTTTTGAACGTCAGTTCACATTTGTAGGTGGATCATCAGTGTTAGAGCTAAAATTAGCATGTTTAAAGTGATTTTCATGCTTCCAGGGGCCCAAAACACAAGATTAATGGAATGGTTAAAAGTGCATGAAAATGGCCAATTTACTCACTCTGAGTTCTCAAAAAGGGTTTCTTCACCCCGGGAAGTGAAATAAATACCATTTGGAGGCATTTAATGTTCGAGCAAAAACGGCTGATTTTCGACAAAAGAGATAACACCCCCCCATTACGTCATGCTTCAGAAATGTGGAAAATGGTCCGTTTTCAAATGTTTTATTTTTGAACGTCAGTTCACATTTGTAGGTGGATCATCAGTGTTAGAGCTAAAATTAGCATGTTTAAAGTGATTTTCATGCTTCCAGGGGCTCGGGAAGTGAAATAAATACCATTTGGAGGCATTTAATGTTCGAGCAAAAACGGCTGATTTTCGACAAAAGAGATAACACCCCCCCATTACGTCATGCTTCAGAAATGTGGAAAATGGTCCGTTTTCAAATGTTTTATTTTTGAACGTCAGTTCACATTTGTAGGTGGATCATCAGTGTTAGAGCTAAAATTAGCATGTTTAAAGTGATTTTCATGCTTCCAGGGGCTCGGGAAGTTAATTAAATACCATTTGGAGGCATTTAATGTTCGAGCAAAAACGGCTGATTTTCGACAAAAGAGATAACACCCCCCCATTACGTCATGCTTCAGAAATGTGGAAAATGGTCCGTTTTCAAATGTTTTATTTTTGAACGTCAGTTCACATTTGTAGGTGGATCATCAGTGTTAGAGCTAAAATTAGCATGTTTAAAGTGATTTTCATGCTTCCAGGGGCTCGGGAAGTGAAATAAATACCATTTGGAGGCATTTAATGTTCGAGCAAAAACGGCTGATTTTCGACAAAAGAGATAACACCCCCCCCATTACGTCATGCTTCAGAAATGTGGAAAATGGTCAGTTTTCAAATGTTTTATTTTTGAACGTCAGTTCACATTTGTAGGTGGATCATCAGTGTTAGAGCTAAAATTAGCATGTTTAAAGTGATTTTCATGCTTCCAGGGGCTCGGGAAGTTAATTAAATACCATTTGGAGGCATTTAATGTTCGAGCAAGAACGGGTGATTTTCGACAAAAGAGATAACACCCCCCCATTAAGTCATGCTTCAGAAATGTGGAAAATGGTCCGTTTTCAAATGTTTTATTTTTGAACGTCAGTTCACATTTGTAGGTGGATCATCAGTGTTAGAGCTAAAATTAGCATGTTTAAAGTGATTTTCATGCTTCCAGGGGCCCAAAACACAAGATTAATGGAATGGTTAAAAGTGCATGAAAATGGCCAATTTACTCACTCTGAGTTCTCAAAAAGGGTTTCTTCACCCCGGGAAGTGAAATAAATATCATTTGGAGGCATTTAATGTTCGAGCAAAAATGGCTGATTTTCGACAAAAGAGATAACACCCCCCCATTACGTCATGCTTCAGAAATGTGGAAAATGGTCCGTTTTCAAATGTTTTATTTTTGAACGTCAGTTCACATTTGTAGGTGGATCATCAGTGTTAGAGCTAAAATTGGAATGTTTAAAGTGATTTTCATGCTTCCAGGGGCTCGGGAAGTTAATTAAATACCATTTGGAGGCATTTAATGTTCGAGCAAAAACGGCTGATTTTCGACAAAAGAGATAACACCCCCCCATTACGTCATGCTTCAGAAATGTGGAAAATGGTCCGTTTTCAAATGTTTTATTTTTGAACGTCAGTTCACATTTGTAGGTGGATCATCAGTGTTAGAGCTAAAATTAGCATGTTTAAAGTGATTTTCATGCTTCCAGGGGCTCGGGAAGTGAAATAAATACCATTTGGAGGCATTTAATGTTCGAGCAAAAACGGCTGATTTTCGACAAAAGAGATAACACCCCCCCATTACGTCATGCTTCAGAAATGTGGAAAATGGTCCGTTTTCAAATGTTTTATTTTTGAACGTCAGTTCACATTTGTAGGTGGATCATCAGTGTTAGAGCTAAAATTAGCATGTTTAAAGTGATTTTCATGCTTCCAGGGGCTCGGGAAGTTAATTAAATACCATTTGGAGGCATTTAATGTTCGAGCAAAAACGGCTGATTTTCGACAAAAGAGATAACACCCCCCCATTAAGTCATGCTTCAGAAATGTGGAAAATGGTCCGTTTTCAAATGTTTTATTTTTGAACGTCAGTTCACATTTGTAGGTGGATCATCAGTGTTAGAGCTAAAATTAGCATGTTTAAAGTGATTTTCATGCTTCCAGGGGCCCAAAACACAAGATTAATGGAATGGTTAAAAGTGCATGAAAATGGCCAATTTACTCACTCTGAGTTCTCAAAAAGGGTTTCTTCACCCCGGGAAGTGAAATAAATACCATTTGGAGGCATTTAATGTTCAAGCAAAAACGGCTGATTTTCGACAAAAGAGATAACACCCCCCCATTACGTCATGCTTCAGAAATGTGGAAAATGGTCCGTTTTCAAATGTTTTATTTTTGAACGTCAGTTCACATTTGTAGGTGGATCATCAGTGTTAGAGCTAAAATTAGCATGTTTAAAGTGATTTTCATGCTTCCAGGGGCTCGGGAAGTGAAATAAATACCATTTGGAGGCATTTAATGTTCGAGCAAAAACGGCTGATTTTCGACAAAAGAGATAACACCCCCCCATTACGTCATGCTTCAGAAATGTGGAAAATGGTCCGTTTTCAAATGTTTTATTTTTGAACGTCAGTTCACATTTGTAGGCGGATCATCAGTGTTAGAGCTAAAATTAGCATGTTTAAAGTGATTTTCATGCTTCCAGGGGCTCGGGAAGTTAATTAAATACCATTTGGAGGCATTTAATGTTCGAGCAAAAACGGCTGATTTTCGACAAAATAGATAACACCCCCCCATTACGTCATGCTTCAGAAATGTGGAAAATGGTCCGTTTTCAAATGTTTTATTTTTGAACGTCAGTTCACATTTGTAGGTGGATCATCAGTGTTAGAGCTAAAATTAGCATGTTTAAAGTGATTTTCATGCTTCCAGGGGCTCGGGAAGTGAAATAAATACCATTTGGAGGCATTTAATGTTCGAGCAAAAACGGCTGATTTTCGACAAAAGAGATAACACCCCCCCATTACGTCATGCTTCAGAAATGTGGAAAATGGTCCATTTTCAAATGTTTTGTTTTTGAACGTCAGTTCACATTTGTAGGTGGATCATCAGTGTTAGAGCTAAAATTAGCATGTTTAAAGTGATTTTCATGCTTCCAGGGGCCCAAAACACAAGATTAATGGAATGGTTAAAAGTGCATGAAAATGGCCAATTTACTCACTCTGAGTTCTCAAAAAGGGTTTCTTCACCCCGGGAAGTGAAATAAATACCATTTGGAGGCATTTAATGTTCGAGCAAAAACGGCTGATTTTCGACAAAAGAGATAACACCCCCCCATTACGTCATGCTTCAGAAATGTGGAAAATGGTCCGTTTTCAAATGTTTTATTTTTGAACGTCAGTTCACATTTGTAGGTGGATCATCAGTGTTAGAGCTAAAATTAGCATGTTTAAAGTGATTTTCATGCTTCCAGGGGCTCGGGAAGTTAATTAAATACCATTTGGAGACATTTCATGTTCGAGCAAAAACGGCTGATTTTCGACAAAAGAGATAACACCCCCCCATTACGTCATGCTTCAGAAATGTGGAAAATGGTCCGTTTTCAAATGTTTTATTTTTGAACGTCAGTTCACATTTGAAGGTGGATCATCAGTGTTAGAGCTAAAATTAGCATGTTTAAAGTGATTTTCATGCTTCCAGGGGCTCGGGAAGTGAAATAAATACCATTTGGAGGCATTTAATGTTCGAGCAAAAACGGCTGATTTTCGACAAAAGAGATAACACCCCCCCATTACGTCATGCTTCAGAAATGTGGAAAATGGTCCGTTTTCAAATGTTTTATTTTTGAACGTCAGTTCACATTTGTAGGTGGATCATCAGTGTTAGAGCTAAAATTAGCATGTTTAAAGTGATTTTCATGCTTCCAGGGGCCCAAAACACAAGATTAATGGAATGGTTAAAAGTGCATGAAAATGGCCAATTTACTCACTCTGAGTTCTCAAAAAGGGTTTCTTCACCCCGGGAAGTGAAATAAATACCATTTGGAGGCATTTAATGTTCGAGCAAAAACGGCTGATTTTCGACAAAAGAGATAACACCCCCCCATTACGTCATGCTTCAGAAATGTGGAAAATGGTCCGTTTTCAAATGTTTTATTTTTGAACGTCAGTTCACATTTGTAGGTGGATCATCAGTGTTAGAGCTAAAATTAGCATGTTTAAAGTGATTTTCATGCTTCCAGGGGCTCGGGAAGTTAATTAAATACCATTTGGAGGCATTTAATGTTCGAGCAAAAACGGCTGATTTTCGACAAAAGAGATAACACCCCCCCATTACGTCATGCTTCAGAAATGTGGAAAATGGTCCGTTTTCAAATGTTTTATTTTTGAACGTCAGTTCACATTTGTAGGTGGATCATCAGTGTTAGAGCTAAAATTAGCATGTTTAAAGTGATTTTCATGCTTCCAGGGGCTCGGGAAGTGAAATAAATACCATTTGGAGGCATTTAATGTTCGAGCAAAAACGGCTGATTTTCGACAAAAGAGATACCACCCCCCCATTACGTCATGCTTCAGAAATGTGGAAAATGGTCCGTTTTCAAATGTTTTATTTTTGAACGTCAGTTCACATTTGTAGGTGGATCATCAGTGTTAGAGCTAAAATTAGCATGTTTAAAGTGATTTTCATGCTTCCAGGGGCCCAAAACACAAGATTAATGGAATGGTTAAAAGTGCATGAAAATGGCCAATTTACTCACTCTGAGTTCTCAAAAAGGGTTTCTTCACCCCGGGAAGTGAAATAAATACCATTTGGAGGCATTTAATGTTCGAGCAAAAACGGCTGATTTTCGACAAAAGAGATAACACCCCCCCATTACGTCATGCTTCAGAAATGTGGAAAATGGTCCGTTTTCAAATGTTTTATTTTTGAACGTCAGTTCACATTTGTAGGTGGATCATCAGTGTTAGAGCTAAAATTAGCATGTTTAAAGTGATTTTCATGCTTCCAGGGGCCCAAAACACAAGATTAATGGAATGGTTAAAAGTGCATGAAAATGGCCAATTTACTCACTCTGAGTTCTCAAAAAGGGTTTCTTCACCCCGGGAAGTGAAATAAATACCATTTGGAGGCATTTAATGTTCGAGCAAAAACGGCTGATTTTCGACAAAAGAGATAACACCCCCCCATTACGTCATGCTTCAGAAATGTGGAAAATGGTCCGTTTTCAAATGTTTTATTTTTGAACGTCAGTTCACATTTGTAGGTGGATCATCAGTGTTAGAGCTAAAATTAGCATGTTTAAAGTGATTTTCATGCTTCCAGGGGCTCGGGAAGTTAATTAAATACCATTTGGAGGCCTTTAATGTTCGAGCAAAAACGGCTGATTTTCGACAAAAGAGATAACATCCCCCCCATTACGTCATGCTTCAGAAATGTGGAAAATGGTCCGTTTTCAAATGTTTTATTTTTGAACGTCAGTTCACATTTGTAGGTGGATCATCAGTGTTAGAGCTAAAATTAGCATGTTTAAAGTGATTTTCATGCTTCCAGGGGCTCGGGAAGTTAATTAAATACCATTTGGAGGCATTTAATGTTCGAGCAAAAACGGCTGATTTTCGACAAAAGAGATAACACCCCCCCATTACGTCATGCTTCAGAAATGTGGAAAGTGGTCCGTTTTCAAATGTTTTATTTTTGAACGTCAGTTCACATTTGTAGGTGGATCATCAGTGTTAGAGCTAAAATTAGCATGTTTAAAGTGATTTTCATGCTTCCAGGGGCTCGGGAAGTGAAATAAATACCATTTGGAGGCATTTAATGTTCGAGCAAAAACGGCTGATTTTCGACAAAAGAGATAACACCCCCCCATTACGTCATGCTTCAGAAATGTGGAAAATGATCCGTTTTCAAATGTTTTATTTTTGAACGTCAGTTCACATTTGTAGGTGGATCATCAGTGTTAGAGCTAAAATTAGCATGTTTAAAGTGATTTTCATGCTTCCAGGGGCTCGGGAAGTTAATTAAATACCATTTGGAGGCATTTAATGTTCGAGCAAAAACGGCTGATTTTCGACAAAAGAGATAACACCCCCCCATTACGTCATGCTTCAGAAATGTGGAAAATGGTCCGTTTTCAAATGTTTTATTTTGAACGTCAGTTCACATTTGTAGGTGGATCATCAGTGTTAGAGCCAAAATTAGCATGTTTAAAGTGATTTTCATGCTTCCAGGGGCCCAAAACACAAGATTAATGGAATGGTTAAAAGTGCATGAAAATGGCCAATTTACTCACTCTGAGTTCTCAAAAAGGGTTTCTTCACCCCGGGAAGTGAAATAAATACCATTTGGAGGCATTTAATGTTCGAGCAAAAACGGCTGATTTTCGACAAAAGAGATAACACCCCCCCATTACGTCATGCTTCAGAAATGTGGAAAATGGTCCGTTTTCAAATGTTTTATTTTTGAACGTCAGTTCACATTTGTAGGTGGATCATCAGTGTTAGAGCTAAAATTAGCATGTTTAAAGTGATTTTCATGCTTCCAGGGGCTCGGGAAGTGAAATAAATACCATTTGGAGGCATTTAATGTTCGAGCAAAAACGGCTGATTTTCGACAAAAGAGATAACACCCCCCCATTACGTCATGCTTCAGAAATGTGGAAAATGGTCCGTTTTCAAATTTTTTATTTTTGACGTCAGTTCACATTTGTAGGTGGATCATCAGTGTTAGAGCTAAAATTAGCATGTTTAAAGTGATTTTCATGCTTCCAGGGGCTCGGGAAGTTAATTAAATACCATTTGGAGGCGTTTAATGTTCGAGCAAAAACGGCTGATTTTCGACAAAAGAGATAACACCCCCCCATTACGTCATGCTTCAGAAATGTGGAAAATGGTCCGTTTTCAAATGTTTTATTTTTGAACGTCAGTTCACATTTGTAGGTGGATCATCAGTGTTAGAGCTAAAATTAGCATGTTTAAAGTGATTTTCATGCTTCCAGGGGCTCGGGAAGTGAAATAAATACCATTTGGAGGCATTTAATGTTCGAGCAAAAACGGCTGATTTTCGACAAAAGAGATAACACCCCCCCATTACGTCATGCTTCAGAAATGTGGAAAATGGTCCGTTTTCAAATGTTTTATTTTTGAACGTCAGTTCACATTTGTAGGTGGATCATCAGTGTTAGAGCTAAAATTAGCATGTTTAAAGTGATTTTCATGCTTCCAGGGGCTCGGGAAGTTAATTAAATACCATTTGGAGGCATTTAATGTTCGAGCAAAAACGGCTGATTTTCGACAAAAGAGATAACACCCCCCCATTACGTCATGCTTCAGAAATGTGGAAAATGGTCCGTTTTCAAATGTTTTATTTTTGAACGTCAGTTCACATTTGTAGGCGGATCATCAGTGTTAGAGCTAAAATTAGCATGTTTAAAGTGATTTTCATGCTTCCAGGGGCTCGGGAAGTGAAATAAATACCATTTGGAGGCATTTAATGTTCAAGCAAAAACGGCTGATTTTCGACAAAAGAGATAACACCCCCCCATTACGTCATGCTTCAGAAATGTGGAAAATGGTCCGTTTTCAAATGTTTTATTTTTGAACGTCAGTTCACATTTGTAGGTGGATCATCAGTGTTAGAGCTAAAATTAGCATGTTTAAAGTGATTTTCATGCTTCCAGGGGCTCGGGAAGTGAAATAAATACCATTTGGAGGCATTTAATGTTCGAGCAAAAACGGCTGATTTTCGACAAAAGAGATAACACCCCCCCATTACGTCATGCTTCAGAAATGTGGAAAATGGTCCGTTTTCAAATGTTTTATTTTTGAACGTCAGTTCACATTTGTAGGCGGATCATCAGTGTTAGAGCTAAAATTAGCATGTTTAAAGTGATTTTCATGCTTCCAGGGGCTCGGGAAGTTAATTAAATACCATTTGGAGGCATTTAATGTTCGAGCAAAAACGGCTGATTTTCGACAAAATAGATAACACCCCCCCATTACGTCATGCTTCAGAAATGTGGAAAATGGTCCGTTTTCAAATGTTTTATTTTTGAACGTCAGTTCACATTTGTAGGTGGATCATCAGTGTTAGAGCTAAAATTAGCATGTTTAAAGTGATTTTCATGCTTCCAGGGGCTCGGGAAGTGAAATAAATACCATTTGGAGGCATTTAATGTTCGAGCAAAAACGGCTGATTTTCGACAAAAGAGATAACACCCCCCCATTACGTCATGCTTCAGAAATGTGGAAAATGGTCCATTTTCAAATGTTTTGTTTTTGAACGTCAGTTCACATTTGTAGGTGGATCATCAGTGTTAGAGCTAAAATTAGCATGTTTAAAGTGATTTTCATGCTTCCAGGGGCCCAAAACACAAGATTAATGGAATGGTTAAAAGTGCATGAAAATGGCCAATTTACTCACTCTGAGTTCTCAAAAAGGGTTTCTTCACCCCGGGAAGTGAAATAAATACCATTTGGAGGCATTTAATGTTCGAGCAAAAACGGCTGATTTTCGACAAAAGAGATAACACCCCCCCATTACGTCATGCTTCAGAAATGTGGAAAATGGTCCGTTTTCAAATGTTTTATTTTTGAACGTCAGTTCACATTTGTAGGTGGATCATCAGTGTTAGAGCTAAAATTAGCATGTTTAAAGTGATTTTCATGCTTCCAGGGGCTCGGGAAGTTAATTAAATACCATTTGGAGACATTTCATGTTCGAGCAAAAACGGCTGATTTTCGACAAAAGAGATAACACCCCCCCATTACGTCATGCTTCAGAAATGTGGAAAATGGTCCGTTTTCAAATGTTTTATTTTTGAACGTCAGTTCACATTTGAAGGTGGATCATCAGTGTTAGAGCTAAAATTAGCATGTTTAAAGTGATTTTCATGCTTCCAGGGGCTCGGGAAGTGAAATAAATACCATTTGGAGGCATTTAATGTTCGAGCAAAAACGGCTGATTTTCGACAAAAGAGATAACACCCCCCCATTACGTCATGCTTCAGAAATGTGGAAAATGGTCCGTTTTCAAATGTTTTATTTTTGAACGTCAGTTCACATTTGTAGGTGGATCATCAGTGTTAGAGCTAAAATTAGCATGTTTAAAGTGATTTTCATGCTTCCAGGGGCCCAAAACACAAGATTAATGGAATGGTTAAAAGTGCATGAAAATGGCCAATTTACTCACTCTGAGTTCTCAAAAAGGGTTTCTTCACCCCGGGAAGTGAAATAAATACCATTTGGAGGCATTTAATGTTCGAGCAAAAACGGCTGATTTTCGACAAAAGAGATAACACCCCCCCATTACGTCATGCTTCAGAAATGTGGAAAATGGTCCGTTTTCAAATGTTTTATTTTTGAACGTCAGTTCACATTTGTAGGTGGATCATCAGTGTTAGAGCTAAAATTAGCATGTTTAAAGTGATTTTCATGCTTCCAGGGGCTCGGGAAGTTAATTAAATACCATTTGGAGGCATTTAATGTTCGAGCAAAAACGGCTGATTTTCGACAAAAGAGATAACACCCCCCCATTACGTCATGCTTCAGAAATGTGGAAAATGGTCCGTTTTCAAATGTTTTATTTTTGAACGTCAGTTCACATTTGTAGGTGGATCATCAGTGTTAGAGCTAAAATTAGCATGTTTAAAGTGATTTTCATGCTTCCAGGGGCTCGGGAAGTGAAATAAATACCATTTGGAGGCATTTAATGTTCGAGCAAAAACGGCTGATTTTCGACAAAAGAGATACCACCCCCCCATTACGTCATGCTTCAGAAATGTGGAAAATGGTCCGTTTTCAAATGTTTTATTTTTGAACGTCAGTTCACATTTGTAGGTGGATCATCAGTGTTAGAGCTAAAATTAGCATGTTTAAAGTGATTTTCATGCTTCCAGGGGCCCAAAACACAAGATTAATGGAATGGTTAAAAGTGCATGAAAATGGCCAATTTACTCACTCTGAGTTCTCAAAAAGGGTTTCTTCACCCCGGGAAGTGAAATAAATACCATTTGGAGGCATTTAATGTTCGAGCAAAAACGGCTGATTTTCGACAAAAGAGATAACACCCCCCCATTACGTCATGCTTCAGAAATGTGGAAAATGGTCCGTTTTCAAATGTTTTATTTTTGAACGTCAGTTCACATTTGTAGGTGGATCATCAGTGTTAGAGCTAAAATTAGCATGTTTAAAGTGATTTTCATGCTTCCAGGGGCCCAAAACACAAGATTAATGGAATGGTTAAAAGTGCATGAAAATGGCCAATTTACTCACTCTGAGTTCTCAAAAAGGGTTTCTTCACCCCGGGAAGTGAAATAAATACCATTTGGAGGCATTTAATGTTCGAGCAAAAACGGCTGATTTTCGACAAAAGAGATAACACCCCCCCATTACGTCATGCTTCAGAAATGTGGAAAATGGTCCGTTTTCAAATGTTTTATTTTTGAACGTCAGTTCACATTTGTAGGTGGATCATCAGTGTTAGAGCTAAAATTAGCATGTTTAAAGTGATTTTCATGCTTCCAGGGGCTCGGGAAGTTAATTAAATACCATTTGGAGGCATTTAATGTTCGAGCAAAAACGGCTGATTTTCGACAAAAGAGATAACATCCCCCCCATTACGTCATGCTTCAGAAATGTGGAAAATGGTCCGTTTTCAAATGTTTTATTTTTGAACGTCAGTTCACATTTGTAGGTGGATCATCAGTGTTAGAGCTAAAATTAGCATGTTTAAAGTGATTTTCATGCTTCCAGGGGCTCGGGAAGTTAATTAAATACCATTTGGAGGCATTTAATGTTCGAGCAAAAACGGCTGATTTTCGACAAAAGAGATAACACCCCCCCATTACGTCATGCTTCAGAAATGTGGAAAGTGGTCCGTTTTCAAATGTTTTATTTTTGAACGTCAGTTCACATTTGTAGGTGGATCATCAGTGTTAGAGCTAAAATTAGCATGTTTAAAGTGATTTTCATGCTTCCAGGGGCTCGGGAAGTGAAATAAATACCATTTGGAGGCATTTAATGTTCGAGCAAAAACGGCTGATTTTCGACAAAAGAGATAACACCCCCCCATTACGTCATGCTTCAGAAATGTGGAAAATGATCCGTTTTCAAATGTTTTATTTTTGAACGTCAGTTCACATTTGTAGGTGGATCATCAGTGTTAGAGCTAAAATTAGCATGTTTAAAGTGATTTTCATGCTTCCAGGGGCTCGGGAAGTTAATTAAATACCATTTGGAGGCATTTAATGTTCGAGCAAAAACGGCTGATTTTCGACAAAAGAGATAACACCCCCCCATTACGTCATGCTTCAGAAATGTGGAAAATGGTCCGTTTTCAAATGTTTTATTTTGAACGTCAGTTCACATTTGTAGGTGGATCATCAGTGTTAGAGCCAAAATTAGCATGTTTAAAGTGATTTTCATGCTTCCAGGGGCCCAAAACACAAGATTAATGGAATGGTTAAAAGTGCATGAAAATGGCCAATTTACTCACTCTGAGTTCTCAAAAAGGGTTTCTTCACCCCGGGAAGTGAAATAAATACCATTTGGAGGCATTTAATGTTCGAGCAAAAACGGCTGATTTTCGACAAAAGAGATAACACCCCCCCATTACGTCATGCTTCAGAAATGTGGAAAATGGTCCGTTTTCAAATGTTTTATTTTTGAACGTCAGTTCACATTTGTAGGTGGATCATCAGTGTTAGAGCTAAAATTAGCATGTTTAAAGTGATTTTCATGCTTCCAGGGGCTCGGGAAGTGAAATAAATACCATTTGGAGGCATTTAATGTTCGAGCAAAAACGGCTGATTTTCGACAAAAGAGATAACACCCCCCCATTACGTCATGCTTCAGAAATGTGGAAAATGGTCCGTTTTCAAATTTTTTATTTTTGACGTCAGTTCACATTTGTAGGTGGATCATCAGTGTTAGAGCTAAAATTAGCATGTTTAAAGTGATTTTCATGCTTCCAGGGGCTCGGGAAGTTAATTAAATACCATTTGGAGGCGTTTAATGTTCGAGCAAAAACGGCTGATTTTCGACAAAAGAGATAACACCCCCCCATTACGTCATGCTTCAGAAATGTGGAAAATGGTCCGTTTTCAAATGTTTTATTTTTGAACGTCAGTTCACATTTGTAGGTGGATCATCAGTGTTAGAGCTAAAATTAGCATGTTTAAAGTGATTTTCATGCTTCCAGGGGCTCGGGAAGTGAAATAAATACCATTTGGAGGCATTTAATGTTCGAGCAAAAACGGCTGATTTTCGACAAAAGAGATAACACCCCCCCATTACGTCATGCTTCAGAAATGTGGAAAATGGTCCGTTTTCAAATGTTTTATTTTTGAACGTCAGTTCACATTTGTAGGTGGATCATCAGTGTTAGAGCTAAAATTAGCATGTTTAAAGTGATTTTCATGCTTCCAGGGGCTCGGGAAGTTAATTAAATACCATTTGGAGGCATTTAATGTTCGAGCAAAAACGGCTGATTTTCGACAAAAGAGATAACACCCCCCCATTACGTCATGCTTCAGAAATGTGGAAAATGGTCCGTTTTCAAATGTTTTATTTTTGAACGTCAGTTCACATTTGTAGGTGGATCATCAGTGTTAGAGCTAAAATTAGCATGTTTAAAGTGATTTTCATGCTTCCAGGGGCCCAAAACACAAGATTAATGGAATGGTTAAAAGTGCATGAAAATGGCCAATTTACTCACTCTGAGTTCTCAAAAAGGGTTTCTTCACCCCGGGAAGTGAAATAAATACCATTTGGAGGCATTTAATGTTCGAGCAAAAACTGCTGATTTTCGACAAAAGAGATAACACCCCCCATTACGTCATGCTTCAGAAATGTGGAAAATGGTCCGTTTTCAAATGTTTTATTTTTGAACGTCAGTTCACATTTGTAGGTGGATCATCAGTGTTATAGCTAAAATTAGCATGTTTAAAGTGATTTTCATGCTTCCAGGGGCTCGGGAAGTTAATTAAATACCATTTGGAGGCATTTAATGTTCGAGCAAAAACGGCTGATTTTCGACAAAAGAGATAACACCCCCCCATTACGTCATGCTTCAGAAATGTGGAAAATGGTCCGTTTTCAAATGTTTTATTTTTGAACGTCAGTTCACATTTGTAGGTGGATCATCAGTGTTAGAGCTAAAATTAGCATGTTTAAAGTGATTTTCATGCTTCCAGGGGCTCTGGAAGTTAATTAAATACCATTTGGAGGCATTTAATGTTCGAGCAAAAACGGCTGATTTTCGACAAAAGAGATAACACCCCCCCATTACGTCATGCTTCAGAAATGTGGAAAATGGTCCGTTTTCAAATGTTTTATTTTTGAACGTCAGTTCACATTTGTAGGTGGATCATCAGTGTTAGAGCTAAAATTAGCATGTTTAAAGTGATTTTCATGCTTCCAGGGGCCCAAAACACAAGATTTATGGAATGGTTAAAAGTGCATGAAAATGGCCAATTTACTCACTCTGAGTTCTCAAAAAGGGTTTCTTCACCCCGGGAAGTTAATTAAATACCATTTGGAGGCATTTAATGTTCGAGCAAAAACGGCTGATTTTCGACAAAAGAGATAACATCCCCCCATTACGTCATGCTTCAGAAATGTGGAAAATGGTCCGTTTTCAAATGTTTTATTTTTGAACGTCAGTTCACATTTGTAGGTGGATCATCAGTGTTAGAGCTAAAATTAGCATGTTTAAAGTGATTTTCATGCTTCCAGGGGCCCAAAACACAAGATTTATGGAATGGTTAAAAGTGCATGAAAATGGCCAATTTACTCACTCTGAGTTCTCAAAAAGGGTTTCTTCACCCCGGGAAGTTAATTAAATACCATTTGGAGGCATTTAATGTTCGAGCAAAAACGGCTGATTTTCGACAAAAGAGATAACACCCCCCCATTACGTCATGCTTCAGAAATGTGGAAAATGGTCCGTTTTCAAATGTTTTATTTTTGAACGTCAGTTCACATTTGTAGGTGGATCATCAGTGTTAGAGCTAAAATTAGCATGTTTAAAGTGATTTTCATGCTTCCAGGGGCTCGGGAAGTTAATTAAATACCATTTGGAGGCATTTAATGTTCGAGCAAAAACGGCTGATTTTCGACAAAAGAGATAACACCCCCCCATTACGTCATGCTTCAGAAATGTGGAAAATGGTCCGTTTTCAAATGTTTTATTTTTGAACGTCAGTTCACATTTGTAGGTGGATCATCAGTGTTAGAGCTAAAATTAGCATGTTTAAAGTGATTTTCATGCTTCCAGGGGCTCGGGAAGTGAAATAAATACCATTTGGAGGCATTTAATGTTCGAGCAAAAACGGCTGATTTTCGACAAAAGAGATACCACCCCCCCATTACGTCATGCTTCAGAAATGTGGAAAATGGTCCGTTTTCAAATGTTTTATTTTTGAACGTCAGTTCACATTTGTAGGTGGATCATCAGTGTTAGAGCTAAAATTAGCATGTTTAAAGTGATTTTCATGCTTCCAGGGGCCCAAAACACAAGATTAATGGAATGGTTAAAAGTGCATGAAAATGGCCAATTTACTCACTCTGAGTTCTCAAAAAGGGTTTCTTCACCCCGGGAAGTGAAATAAATACCATTTGGAGGCATTTAATGTTCGAGCAAAAACGGCTGATTTTCGACAAAAGAGATAACACCCCCCCATTACGTCATGCTTCAGAAATGTGGAAAATGGTCCGTTTTCAAATGTTTTATTTTTGAACGTCAGTTCACATTTGTAGGTGGATCATCAGTGTTAGAGCTAAAATTAGCATGTTTAAAGTGATTTTCATGCTTCCAGGGGCCCAAAACACAAGATTAATGGAATGGTTAAAAGTGCATGAAAATGGCCAATTTACTCACTCTGAGTTCTCAAAAAGGGTTTCTTCACCCCGGGAAGTGAAATAAATACCATTTGGAGGCATTTAATGTTCGAGCAAAAACGGCTGATTTTCGACAAAAGAGATAACACCCCCCCATTACGTCATGCTTCAGAAATGTGGAAAATGGTCCGTTTTCAAATGTTTTATTTTTGAACGTCAGTTCACATTTGTAGGTGGATCATCAGTGTTAGAGCTAAAATTAGCATGTTTAAAGTGATTTTCATGCTTCCAGGGGCTCGGGAAGTTAATTAAATACCATTTGGAGGCATTTAATGTTCGAGCAAAAACGGCTGATTTTCGACAAAAGAGATAACACCCCCCCCATTACGTCATGCTTCAGAAATGTGGAAAATGGTCCGTTTTCAAATGTTTTATTTTTGAACGTCAGTTCACATTTGTAGGTGGATCATCAGTGTTAGAGCTAAAATTAGCATGTTTAAAGTGATTTTCATGCTTCCAGGGGCTCGGGAAGTTAATTAAATACCATTTGGAGGCATTTAATGTTCGAGCAAAAACGGCTGATTTTCGACAAAAGAGATAACACCCCCCCATTACGTCATGCTTCAGAAATGTGGAAAATGGTCCGTTTTCAAATGTTTCATTTTTGAACGTCAGTTCACATTTGTAGGTGGATCATCAGTGTTAGAGCTAAAATTAGCATGTTTAAAGTGATTTTCATGCTTCCAGGGGCTCGGGAAGTGAAATAAATACCAATTGGAGGCATTTAATGTTCGAGCAAAAACGGCTGATTTTCGACAAAAGAGATAACACCCCCCCATTACGTCATGCTTCAGAAATGTGGAAAATGGTCCGTTTTCAAATGTTTTATTTTTGAACGTCAGTTCACATTTGTAGGTGGATCATCAGTGTTAGAGCTAAAATTAGCATGTTTAAAGTGATTTTCATGCTTCCAGGGGCTCGGGAAGTTAATTAAATACCATTTGGAGGCATTTAATGTTCGAGCAAAAACGGCTGATTTTCAACAAAAGAGATAACACCCCCCCATTACGTCATGCTTCAGAAATGTGGAAAATGGTCCGTTTTCAAATGTTTCATTTTTGAACGTCAGTTCACATTTGTAGGTGGATCATCAGTGTTAGAGCTAAAATTAGCATGTTTAAAGTGATTTTCATGCTTCCAGGGGCTCGGGAAGTGAAATAAATACCAATTGGAGGCATTTAATGTTCGAGCAAAAACGGCTGATTTTCGACAAAAGAGATAACACCCCCCCATTACGTCATGCTTCAGAAATGTGGAAAATGGTCCGTTTTCAAATGTTTTATTTTTGAACGTCAGTTCACATTTGTAGGTGGATCATCAGTGTTAGAGCTAAAATTAGCATGTTTAAAGTGATTTTCATGCTTCCAGGGGCTCGGGAAGTGAAATAAATACCATTTGGAGGCATTTAATGTTCGAGCAAAAACGGCTGATTTTCGACAAAAGAGATAACACCCCCCCATTACGTCATGCTTCAGAAATGTGGAAAATGGTCCGTTTTCAAATGTTTTATTTTTGAACGTCAGTTCACATTTGTAGGTGGATCATCAGTGTTAGAGCTAAAATTAGCATGTTTAAAGTGATTTTCATGCTTCCAGGGGCTCGGGAAGTTAATTAAATACCATTTGGAGGCATTTAATGTTCGAGCAAAAACGGCTGATTTTCGACAAAAGAGATAACACCCCCCCATTACGTCATGCTTCAGAAATGTGGAAAATGGTCCGTTTTCAAATGTTTTATTTTTGAACGTCAGTTCACATTTGTAGGTGGATCATCAGTGTTAGAGCTAAAATTAGCATGTTTAAAGTGATTTTCATGCTTCCAGGGGCCCAAAACACAAGATTAATGGAATGGTTAAAAGTGCATGAAAATGGCCAATTTACTCACTCTGAGTTCTCAAAAAGGGTTTCTTCACCCCGGGAAGTGAAATAAATACCATTTGGAGGCATTTAATGTTCGAGCAAAAACTGCTGATTTTCGACAAAAGAGATAACACCCCCCATTACGTCATGCTTCAGAAATGTGGAAAATGGTCCGTTTTCAAATGTTTTATTTTTGAACGTCAGTTCACATTTGTAGGTGGATCATCAGTGTTATAGCTAAAATTAGCATGTTTAAAGTGATTTTCATGCTTCCAGGGGCTCGGGAAGTTAATTAAATACCATTTGGAGGCATTTAATGTTCGAGCAAAAACGGCAGATTTTCGACAAAAGAGATAACACCCCCCCATTACGTCATGCTTCAGAAATGTGGAAAATGGTCCGTTTTCAAATGTTTTATTTTTGAACGTCAGTTCACATTTGTAGGTGGATCATCAGTGTTAGAGCTAAAATTAGCATGTTTAAAGTGATTTTCATGCTTCCAGGGGCTCGGGAAGTTAATTAAATACCATTTGGAGGCATTTAATGTTCGAGCAAAAACGGCTGATTTTCGACAAAAGAGATAACACCCCCCCATTACGTCATGCTTCAGAAATGTGGAAAATGGTCCGTTTTCAAATGTTTTATTTTTGAACGTCAGTTCACATTTGTAGGTGGATCATCAGTGTTAGAGCTAAAATTAGCATGTTTAAAGTGATTTTCATGCTTCCAGGGGCCCAAAACACAAGATTTATGGAATGGTTAAAAGTGCATGAAAATGGCCAATTTACTCACTCTGAGTTCTCAAAAAGGGTTTCTTCACCCCGGGAAGTTAATTAAATACCATTTGGAGGCATTTAATGTTCGAGCAAAAACGGCTGATTTTCGACAAAAGAGATAACATCCCCCCATTACGTCATGCTTCAGAAATGTGGAAAATGGTCCGTTTTCAAATGTTTTATTTTTGAACGTCAGTTCACATTTGTAGGTGGATCATCAGTGTTAGAGCTAAAATTAGCATGTTTAAAGTGATTTTCATGCTTCCAGGGGCCCAAAACACAAGATTTATGGAATGGTTAAAAGTGCATGAAAATGGCCAATTTACTCACTCTGAGTTCTCAAAAAGGGTTTCTTCACCCCGGGAAGTTAATTAAATACCATTTGGAGGCATTTAATGTTCGAGCAAAAACGGCTGATTTTCGACAAAAGAGATAACACCCCCCCCATTACGTCATGCTTCAGAAATGTGGAAAATGGTCCGTTTTCAAATGTTTTATTTTTGAACGTCAGTTCACATTTGTAGGTGGATCATCAGTGTTAGAGCTAAAATTAGCATGTTTAAAGTGATTTTCATGCTTCCAGGGGCTCGGGAAGTTAATTAAATACCATTTGGAGGCATTTAATGTTCGAGCAAAAACGGCTGATTTTCGACAAAAGAGATAACACCCCCCCATTACGTCATGCTTCAGAAATGTGGAAAATGGTCCGTTTTCAAATGTTTTATTTTTGAACGTCAGTTCACATTTGTAGGTGGATCATCAGTGTTAGAGCTAAAATTAGCATGTTTAAAGTGATTTTCATGCTTCCAGGGGCTCGGGAAGTGAAATAAATACCATTTGGAGGCATTTAATGTTCGAGCAAAAACGGCTGATTTTCGACAAAAGAGATACCACCCCCCCATTACGTCATGCTTCAGAAATGTGGAAAATGGTCCGTTTTCAAATGTTTTATTTTTGAACGTCAGTTCACATTTGTAGGTGGATCATCAGTGTTAGAGCTAAAATTAGCATGTTTAAAGTGATTTTCATGCTTCCAGGGGCCCAAAACACAAGATTAATGGAATGGTTAAAAGTGCATGAAAATGGCCAATTTACTCACTCTGAGTTCTCAAAAAGGGTTTCTTCACCCCGGGAAGTGAAATAAATACCATTTGGAGGCATTTAATGTTCGAGCAAAAACGGCTGATTTTCGACAAAAGAGATAACACCCCCCCATTACGTCATGCTTCAGAAATGTGGAAAATGGTCCGTTTTCAAATGTTTTATTTTTGAACGTCAGTTCACATTTGTAGGTGGATCATCAGTGTTAGAGCTAAAATTAGCATGTTTAAAGTGATTTTCATGCTTCCAGGGGCCCAAAACACAAGATTAATGGAATGGTTAAAAGTGCATGAAAATGGCCAATTTACTCACTCTGAGTTCTCAAAAAGGGTTTCTTCACCCCGGGAAGTGAAATAAATACCATTTGGAGGCATTTAATGTTCGAGCAAAAACGGCTGATTTTCGACAAAAGAGATAACACCCCCCCATTACGTCATGCTTCAGAAATGTGGAAAATGGTCCGTTTTCAAATGTTTTATTTTTGAACGTCAGTTCACATTTGTAGGTGGATCATCAGTGTTAGAGCTAAAATTAGCATGTTTAAAGTGATTTTCATGCTTCCAGGGGCTCGGGAAGTTAATTAAATACCATTTGGAGGCATTTAATGTTCGAGCAAAAACGGCTGATTTTCGACAAAAGAGATAACACCCCCCCCATTACGTCATGCTTCAGAAATGTGGAAAATGGTCCGTTTTCAAATGTTTTATTTTTGAACGTCAGTTCACATTTGTAGGTGGATCATCAGTGTTAGAGCTAAAATTAGCATGTTTAAAGTGATTTTCATGCTTCCAGGGGCTCGGGAAGTTAATTAAATACCATTTGGAGGCATTTAATGTTCGAGCAAAAACGGCTGATTTTCGACAAAAGAGATAACACCCCCCCATTACGTCATGCTTCAGAAATGTGGAAAATGGTCCGTTTTCAAATGTTTCATTTTTGAACGTCAGTTCACATTTGTAGGTGGATCATCAGTGTTAGAGCTAAAATTAGCATGTTTAAAGTGATTTTCATGCTTCCAGGGGCTCGGGAAGTGAAATAAATACCAATTGGAGGCATTTAATGTTCGAGCAAAAACGGCTGATTTTCGACAAAAGAGATAACACCCCCCCCATTACGTCATGCTTCAGAAATGTGGAAAATGGTCCGTTTTCAAATGTTTTATTTTTGAACGTCAGTTCACATTTGTAGGTGGATCATCAGTGTTAGAGCTAAAATTAGCATGTTTAAAGTGATTTTCATGCTTCCAGGGGCTCGGGAAGTTAATTAAATACCATTTGGAGGCATTTAATGTTCGAGCAAAAACGGCTGATTTTCGACAAAAGAGATACCACCCCCCCATTACGTCATGCTTCAGAAATGTGGAAAATGGTCCGTTTTCAAATGTTTTATTTTTGAACGTCAGTTCACATTTGTAGGTGGATCATCAGTGTTAGAGCTAAAATTAGCATGTTTAAAGTGATTTTCATGCTTCCAGGGGCCCAAAACACAAGATTAATGGGAATGGTTAAAAGTGCATGAAAATGGCCAATTTACTCACTCTGAGTTCTCAAAAAGGGTTTCTTCACCCCGGGAAGTGAAATAAATACCATTTGGAGGCATTTAATGTTCGAGCAAAAACGGCTGATTTTCGACAAAAGAGATAACACCCCCCCATTACGTCATGCTTCAGAAATGTGGAAAATGGTCCGTTTTCAAATGTTTTATTTTTGAACGTCAGTTCACATTTGTAGGTGGATCATCAGTGTTAGAGCTAAAATTAGCATGTTTAAAGTGATTTTCATGCTTCCAGGGGCTCGGGAAGTTAATTAAATACCATTTGGAGGCATTTAATGTTCGAGCAAAAACGGCTGATTTTCGACAAAAGAGATAACACCCCCCCATTACGTCATGCTTCAGAAATGTGGAAAATGGTCCGTTTTCAAATGTTTCATTTTTGAACGTCAGTTCACATTTGTAGGTGGATCATCAGTGTTAGAGCTAAAATTAGCATGTTTAAAGTGATTTTCATGCTTCCAGGGGCTCGGGAAGTGAAATAAACACCAATTGGAGGCATTTAATGTTCGAGCAAAAACGGCTGATTTTTCGACAAAAGAGATAACACCCCCCCATTACGTCATGCTTCAGAAATGTGGAAAATTGGTCCGTTATTCAAATGTTTTATGAACGTCAGTTCACATTTGTAGGTGGATCCTCAGTGTTAGAGCTAAAATTAGCATGTTTAAAGTGATTTTCATGCTTCCAGGGGCTCGGGAAGTTAATTAAATACCATTTGGAGGCATTTAATGTTCGAGCAAAAACGGCTGATTTTCAACAAAAGAGATAACACCCCCCCATTACGTCATGCTTCAGAAATGTGGAAAATGGTCCGTTTTCAAATGTTTCATTTTTGAACGTCAGTTCACATTTGTAGGTGGATCATCAGTGTTAGAGCTAAAATTAGCATGTTTAAAGTGATTTTCATGCTTCCAGGGGCTCGGGAAGTGAAATAAATACCAATTGGAGGCATTTAATGTTCGAGCAAAAACGGCTGATTTTCGACAAAAGAGATAACACCCCCCCATTACGTCATGCTTCAGAAATGTGGAAAATGGTCCGTTTTCAAATGTTTTATTTTTGAACGTCAGTTCACATTTGTAGGTGGATCATCAGTGTTAGAGCTAAAATTAGCATGTTTAAAGTGATTTTCATGCTTCCAGGGGCTCGGGAAGTTAATTAAATACCATTTGGAGGCATTTAATGTTCGAGCAAAAACGGCTGATTTTCGACAAAAGAGATACCACCCCCCCATTACGTCATGTTTCAGAAATGTGGAAAATGGTCCGTTTTCAAATGTTTTATTTTTGAACGTCAGTTCACATTTGTAGGTGGATCATCAGTGTTAGAGCTAAAATTAGCATGTTTAAAGTGATTTTCATGCTTCCAGGGGCCCAAAACACAAGATTAATGGAATGGTTAAAAGTGCATGAAAATGGCCAATTTACTCACTCTGAGTTCTCAAAAAGGGTTTCTTCACCCCGGGAAGTGAAATAAATACCATTTGGAGGCATTTAATGTTCGAGCAAAAACGGCTGATTTTCGACAAAAGAGATAACACCCCCCCATTACGTCATGCTTCAGAAATGTGGAAAATGGTCCGTTTTCAAATGTTTTATTTTTGAACGTCAGTTCACATTTGTAGGTGGATCATCAGTGTTAGAGCTAAAATTAGCATGTTTAAAGTGATTTTCATGCTTCCAGGGGCCCAAAACACAAGATTAATGGAATGGTTAAAAGTGCATGAAAATGGCCAATTTACTCACTCTGAGTTCTCAAAAAGGGTTTCTTCACCCCGGGAAGTGAAATAAATACCATTTGGAGGCATTTAATGTTCGAGCAAAAACGGCTGATTTTCGACAAAAGAGATAACACCCCCCCATTACGTCATGCTTCAGAAATGTGGAAAATGGTCCGTTTTCAAATGTTTTATTTTTGAACGTCAGTTCACATTTGTAGGTGGATCATCAGTGTTAGAGCTAAAATTAGCATGTTTAAAGTGATTTTCATGCTTCCAGGGGCTCGGGAAGTTAATTAAATACCATTTGGAGGCATTTAATGTTCGAGCAAAAACGGCTGATTTTCGACAAAAGAGATAACACCCCCCCCATTACGTCATGCTTCAGAAATGTGGAAAATGGTCCGTTTTCAAATGTTTTATTTTTGAACGTCAGTTCACATTTGTAGGTGGATCATCAGTGTTAGAGCTAAAATTAGCATGTTTAAAGTGATTTTCATGCTTCCAGGGGCTCGGGAAGTTAATTAAATACCATTTGGAGGCATTTAATGTTCGAGCAAAAACGGCTGATTTTCGACAAAAGAGATAACACCCCCCCATTACGTCATGCTTCAGAAATGTGGAAAATGGTCCGTTTTCAAATGTTTCATTTTTGAACGTCAGTTCACATTTGTAGGTGGATCATCAGTGTTAGAGCTAAAATTAGCATGTTTAAAGTGATTTTCATGCTTCCAGGGGCTCGGGAAGTGAAATAAATACCAATTGGAGGCATTTAATGTTCGAGCAAAAACGGCTGATTTTCGACAAAAGAGATAACACCCCCCCATTACGTCATGCTTCAGAAATGTGGAAAATGGTCCGTTTTCAAATGTTTTATTTTTGAACGTCAGTTCACATTTGTAGGTGGATCATCAGTGTTAGAGCTAAAATTAGCATGTTTAAAGTGATTTTCATGCTTCCAGGGGCTCGGGAAGTTAATTAAATACCATTTGGAGGCATTTAATGTTCGAGCAAAAACGGCTGATTTTCGACAAAAGAGATAACACCCCCCCATTACGTCATGCTTCAGAAATGTGGAAAATGGTCCGTTTTCAAATGTTTTATTTTTGAACGTCAGTTCACATTTGTAGGTGGATCATCAGTGTTAGAGCCAAAATTAGCATGTTTAAAGTGATTTTCATGCTTCCAGGGGCCCAAAACACAAGATTAATGGAATGGTTAAAAGTGCATGAAAATGGCCAATTTACTCACTCTGAGTTCTCAAAAAGGGTTTCTTCACCCCGGGAAGTGAAATAAATACCATTTGGAGGCATTTAATGTTCGAGCAAAAACGGCTGATTTTCGACAAAAGAGATAACACCCCCCCATTACGTCATGCTTCAGAAATGTGGAAAATGGTCCGTTTTCAAATGTTTTATTTTTGAACGTCAGTTCACATTTGTAGGTGGATCATCAGTGTTAGAGCTAAAATTAGCATGTTTAAAGTGATTTTCATGCTTCCAGGGGCCCGGGAAGTGAAATAAATACCATTTGGAGGCATTTAATGTTCGAGCAAAAACGGCTGATTTTCGACAAAAGAGATAACACCCCCCCATTACGTCATGCTTCAGAAATGTGGAAAATGGTCCGTTTTCAAATTTTTTATTTTTGAACGTCAGTTCACATTTGTAGGTGGATCATCAGTGTTAGAGCTAAAATGAGCATGTTTAAAGTGATTTTCATGCTTCCAGGGGCTCGGAAAGTTAATTAAATACCATTTGGAGGCGTTTAATGTTCGAGCAAAAACGGCTGATTTTCGACAAAAGAGATAACACCCCCCCATTACGTCATGCTTCAGAAATGTGGAAAATGGTCAGTTTTCAAATGTTTTATTTTTGAACGTCAGTTCACATTTGTAGGTGGATCATCAGTGTTAGAGCTAAAATTAGCATGTTTAAAGTGATTTTCATGCTTCCAGGGGCTCGGGAAGTGAAATAAATACCATTTGGAGGCATTTAATGTTCGAGCAAAAACGGCTGATTTTCGACAAAAGAGATAACACCCCCCCATTACGTCATGCTTCAGAAATGTGGAAAATGGTCCGTTTTCAAATGTTTTATTTTTGAACGTCAGTTCACATTTGTAGGTGGATCATCAGTGTTAGAGCTAAAATTAGCATGTTTAAAGTGATTTTCATGCTTCCAGGGGCTCGGGAAGTTAATTAAATACCATTTGGAGGCATTTAATGTTCGAGCAAAAACGGCTGATTTTCGACAAAAGAGATAACACCCCCCATTACGTCATGCTTCAGAAATGTGGAAAATGGTCCGTTTTCAAATGTTTTATTTTTGAACGTCAGTTCACATTTGTAGGTGGATCATCAGTGTTAGAGCTAAAATTAGCATGTTTAAAGTGATTTTCATGCTTCCAGGGGCCCAAAACACAAGATTAATGGAATGGTTAAAAGTGCATGAAAATGGCCAATTTACTCACTCTGAGTTCTCAAAAAGGGTTTCTTCACCCCGGGAAGTGAAATAAATACCATTTGGAGGCATTTAATGTTCGAGCAAAAACTGCTGATTTTCGACAAAAGAGATAACACCCCCCATTACGTCATGCTTCAGAAATGTGGAAAATGGTCCGTTTTCAAATGTTTTATTTTTGAACGTCAGTTCACATTTGTAGGTGGATCATCAGTGTTATAGCTAAAATTAGCATGTTTAAAGTGATTTTCATGCTTCCAGGGGCTCGGGAAGTTAATTAAATACCATTTGGAGGCATTTAATGTTCGAGCAAAAACGGCTGATTTTCGACAAAAGAGATAACACCCCCCCCCATTACGTCATGCTTCAGAAATGTGGAAAATGGTCCGTTTTCAAATGTTTTATTTTTGAACGTCAGTTCACATTTGTAGGTGGATCATCAGTGTTAGAGCTAAAATTAGCATGTTTAAAGTGATTTTCATGCTTCCAGGGGCTCGGGAAGTTAATTAAATACCATTTGGAGGCATTTAATGTTCGAGCAAAAACGGCTGATTTTCGACAAAAGAGATAACACCCCCCCCATTACGTCATGCTTCAGAAATGTGGAAAATGGTCCGTTTTCAAATGTTTTATTTTTGAACATCAGTTCACATTTGTAGGTGGATCATCAGTGTTAGAGCTAAAATTAGCATGTTTAAAGTGATTTTCATGCTTCCAGGGGCTCGGGAAGTGAAATAAATACCATTTGGAGGCATTTAATGTTCGAGCAAAAACGGCTGATTTTCGACAAAAGAGATAACACCCCCCCATTACGTCATGCTTCAGAAATGTGGAAAATGGTCCGTTTTCAAATGTTTTATTTTTGAACGTCAGTTCACATTTGTAGGTGGATCATCAGTGTTAGAGCTAAAATTAGCATGTTTAAAGTGATTTTCATGCTTCCAGGGGCTCGGGAAGTTAATTAAATACAATTTGGAGGCATTTAATGTTCGAGCAAAAACGGCTGATTTTCGACAAAAGAGATAACACCCCCCCATTACGTCATGCTTCAGAAATGTGGAAAATGGTCCGTTTTCAAATGTTTTCACATTTGTAGGTGGATCATCAGTGTTAGAGCTAAAATTAGCATGTTTAAAGTGATTTTCATGCTTCCAGGGGCCCAAAACACAAGATTAATGGAATGGTTAAAAGTGCATGAAAATGGCCAATTTACTCACTCTGAGTTCTCAAAAAGGGTTTCTTCACCCCGGGAAGTGAAATAAATACCATTTGGAGGCATTTAATGTTCGAGCAAAAACTGCTGATTTTCGACAAAAGAGATAACACCCCCCCATTACGTCATGCTTCAGAAATGTGGAAAATGGTCCGTTTTCAAATGTTTTATTTTTGAACGTCAGTTCACATTTGTTGGTGGATCATCAGTGTTAGAGCTAAAATTAGCATGTTTAAAGTGATTTTCATGATTCCAGGGGCTCGGGAAGTTAATTAAATACCATTTGGAGGCATTTAATGTTCGAGCAAAAACGGCTGATTTTCGACAAAAGAGATAACACCCCCCCATTACGTCATGCTTCAGAAATGTGGAAAATGGTCCGTTTTCAAATGTTTTATTTTTGAACGTCAGTTCACATTTTTAGGTGGATCATCAGTGTTAGAGCTAAAATTAGCATGTTTAAAGTGATTTTCATGCTTCCAGGGGCTCGGGAAGTTAATTAAATACCATTTGGAGGCATTTAATGTTCGAGCAAAAACGGCTGATTTTCGACAAAAGAGATAACACCCCCCCATTACGTCATGCTTCAGAAATGTGGAAAATGGTCCGTTTTCAAATGTTTTATTTTTGAACGTCAGTTCACATTTGTAGGTGGATCATCAGTGTTAGAGCTAAAATTAGCATGTTTAAAGTGATTTTCATGCTTCCAGGGGCTCGGGAAGTGAAATAAATACCATTTGGAGGCATTTAATGTTCGCGCAAAAACGGCTGATTTTCGACAAAAGAGATAACACCCCCCCATTACGTCATGCTTCAGAAATGTGGAAAATGGTCCGTTTTCAAATGTTTTATTTTTGAACGTCAGTTCACATTTGTAGGTGGATCATCAGTGTTAGAGCTAAAATTAGCATGTTTAAAGTGATTTTCATGCTTCCAGGGGCTCGGGAAGTGAAATAAATACCATTTGGAGGCATTTAATGTTCGCGCAAAAACGGCTGATTTTCGACAAAAGAGATAACACCCCCCCATTACGTCATGCTTCAGAAATGTGGAAAATGGTCCGTTTTCAAATGTTTTATTTTTGAACGTCAGTTCACATTTGTAGGTGGATCATCAGTGTTAGAGCTAAAATTAGCATGTTTAAAGTGATTTTCATGCTTCCAGGGGCTCGGGAAGTTAATTAAATACCATTTGGAGGCATTTATTGTTCGAGCAAAAACGGCTGATTTTCGACAAAAGAGATAACACCCCCCCATTACGTCATGCTTCAGAAATGTGGAAAATGGTCCGTTTTCAAATGTTTTATTTTTGAACGTCAGTTCACATTTGTAGGTGGATCATCAGTGTTAGAGCTAAAATTAGCATGTTTAAAGTGATTTTCATGCTTCCAGGGGCCCAAAACACAAGATTAATGGAATGGTTAAAAGTGCATGAAAATGGCCAATTTACTCACTCTGAGTTCTCAAAAAGGGTTTCTTCACCCCGGGAAGTGAAATAAATACCATTTGGAGGCATTTAATGTTCGAGCAAAAACGGCTGATTTTCGACAAAAGAGATAACACCCCCCCATTACGTCATGCTTCAGAAATGTGGAAAATGGTCCGTTTTCAAATGTTTTATTTTTGAACGTCAGTTCACATTTGTAGGTGGATCATCAGTGTTAGAGCTAAAATTAGCATGTTTAAAGTGATTTTCATGCTTCCAGGGGCTCGGGAAGTTAATTAAATACCATTTGGAGGCATTTAATGTTCGAGCAAAAACGGCTGATTTTCGACAAAAGAGATAACACCCCCCCATTACGTCATGCTTCAGAAATGTGGAAAATGGTCCGTTTTCAAATGTTTTATTTGTGAACGTCAGTTCACATTTGTAGGTGGATCATCAGTGTTAGAGCTAAAATTAGCATGTTTAAAGTGATTTTCATGCTTCCAGGGGCCCAAAACACAAGATTTATGGAATGGTTAAAAGTGCATGAAAATGGCCAATTTACTCACTCTGAGTTCTCAAAAAGGGTTTCTTCACCCCGGGAAGTGAAATAAATACCATTTGGAGGCATTTAATGTTCGAGCAAAAACGGCTGATTTTCGACAAAAGAGATAACACCCCCCCATTACGTCAAGCTTCAGAAATGTGGAAAATGGTCCGTTTTCAAATGTTTTATTTTTGAACGTCAGTTCACATTTGTAGGTGGATCATCAGTGTTAGAGCTAAAATTAGCATGTTTAAAGTGATTTTCATGCTTCCAGGGGCTCGGGAAGTGAAATAAATACCATTTGGAGGCATTTAATGTTCGAGCAAAAACGGCTGATTTTCGACAAAAGAGATAACACCCCCCCATTACGTCATGCTTCAGAAATGTGGAAAATGGTCTGTTTTCAAATGTTTTATTTTTGAACGTCAGTTCACATTTGTAGGTGGATCATCAGTGTTAGAGCTAAAATTAGCATGTTTAAAGTGATTTTCATGCTTCCAGGGGCCCAAAACACAAGATTAATGGAATGGTTAAAAGTGCATGAAAATGGCCAATTTACTCACTCTGAGTTCTCAAAAAGGGTTTCTTCACCCCGGGAAGTGAATTAAATACCATTTGGAGGCATTTAATGTTCGAGCAAAAACGGCTGATTTTCGACAAAAGAGATAACACCCCCCCATTACGTCATGCTTCAGAAATGTGGAAAATGGTCCGTTTTCAAATGTTTTATTTTTGAACGTCAGTTCACATTTATAGGTGGATCATCAGTGTTAGAGCTAAAATTAGCATGTTTAAAGTGATTTTCATGCTTCCAGGGGCTCGGGAAGTTAATTAAATACCATTTGGAGGCATTTAATGTTCGAGCAAAAACGGCTGATTTTCGACAAAAGAGATAACACCCCCCCATTACGTCATGCTTCAGAAATGTGGAAAATGGTCCGTTTTCAAATGTTTTATTTTTGAACGTCAGTTCACATTTGTAGGTGGATCATCAGTGTTAGAGCTAAAATTAGCATGTTTAAAGTGATTTTCATGCTTCCAGGGGCTCGGGAAGTGAAATAAATACCATTTGGAGGCATTTAATGTTCGAGCAAAAACGGCTGATTTTCGACCAAAGAGATAACACCCCCCATTACGTCATGCTTCAGAAATGTGGAAAATGGTCCGTTTTCAAATGTTTTATTTTTGAACGTCAGTTCACATTTGTAGGTGGATCATCAGTGTTAGAGCTAAAATTAGCATGTTTAAAGTGATTTTCATGCTTCCAGGGGCCCAAAACACAAGATTTATGGAATGGTTAAAAGTGCATGAAAATGGCCAATTTACTCACTCTGAGTTCTCAAAAAGGGTTTCTTCACCCCGGGAAGTTAATTAAATACCATTTGGAGGCATTTAATGTTCGAGCAAAAACGGCTGATTTTCGACAAAAGAGATAACACCCCCCCATTACGTCATGCTTCAGAAATGTGGAAAATGGTCCGTTTTCAAATGTTTTATTTTTGAACGTCAGTTCACATTTGTAGGTGGATCATCAGTGTTAGAGCTAAAATTAGCATGTTTAAAGTGATTTTCATGCTTCCAGGGGCTCGGGAAGTGAAATAAATACCATTTGGAGGCATTTAATGTTCGCGCAAAAACGGCTGATTTTCGACAAAAGAGATAACACCCCCCCATTACGTCATGCTTCAGAAATGTGGAAAATGGTCCGTTTTCAAATGTTTTATTTTTGAACGTCAGTTCACATTTGTAGGTGGATCATCAGTGTTAGAGCTAAAATTAGCATGTTTAAAGTGATTTTCATGCTTCCAGGGGCTCGGGAAGTGAAATAAATACCATTTGGAGGCATTTAATGTTCGAGCAAAAACGGCTGATTTTCGACAAAAGAGATACCACCCCCCCATTACGTCATGCTTCAGAAATGTGGAAAATGGTCCGTTTTCAAATGTTTTATTTTTGAACGTCAGTTCACATTTGTAGGTGGATCATCAGTGTTAGAGCTAAAATTAGCATGTTTAAAGTGATTTTCATGCTTCCAGGGGCCCAAAACACAAGATTAATGGAATGGTTAAAAGTGCATGAAAATGGCCAATTTACTCACTCTGAGTTCTCAAAAAGGGTTTCTTCACCCCGGGAAGTGAAATAAATACCATTTGGAGGCATTTAATGTTCGAGCAAAAACGGCTGATTTTCGACAAAAGAGATAACACCCCCCCATTACGTCATGCTTCAGAAATGTGGAAAATGGTCCGTTTTCAAATGTTTTATTTTTGAACGTCAGTTCACATTTGTAGGTGGATCATCAGTGTTAGAGCTAAAATTAGCATGTTTAAAGTGATTTTCATGCTTCCAGGGGCCCAAAACACAAGATTAATGGAATGGTTAAAAGTGCATGAAAATGGCCAATTTACTCACTCTGAGTTCTCAAAAAGGGTTTCTTCACCCCGGGAAGTGAAATAAATACCATTTGGAGGCATTTAATGTTCGAGCAAAAACGGCTGATTTTCGACAAAAGAGATAACACCCCCCCATTACGTCATGCTTCAGAAATGTGGAAAATGGTCCGTTTTCAAATGTTTTATTTTTGAACGTCAGTTCACATTTGTAGGTGGATCATCAGTGTTAGAGCTAAAATTAGCATGTTTAAAGTGATTTTCATGCTTCCAGGGGCTCGGGAAGTTAATTAAATACCATTTGGAGGCATTTAATGTTCGAGCAAAAACGGCTGATTTTCGACAAAAGAGATAACACCCCCCCCATTACGTCATGCTTCAGAAATGTGGAAAATGGTCCGTTTTCAAATGTTTTATTTTTGAACGTCAGTTCACATTTGTAGGTGGATCATCAGTGTTAGAGCTAAAATTAGCATGTTTAAAGTGATTTTCATGCTTCCAGGGGCTCGGGAAGTTAATTAAATACCATTTGGAGGCATTTAATGTTCGAGCAAAAACGGCTGATTTTCGACAAAAGAGATAACACCCCCCCATTACGTCATGCTTCAGAAATGTGGAAAATGGTCCGTTTTCAAATGTTTCATTTTTGAACGTCAGTTCACATTTGTAGGTGGATCATCAGTGTTAGAGCTAAAATTAGCATGTTTAAAGTGATTTTCATGCTTCCAGGGGCTCGGGAAGTGAAATAAATACCAATTGGAGGCATTTAATGTTCGAGCAAAAACGGCTGATTTTCGACAAAAGAGATAACACCCCCCCATTACGTCATGCTTCAGAAATGTGGAAAATGGTCTGTTTTCAAATGTTTTATTTTTGAACGTCAGTTCACATTTGTAGGTGGATCATCAGTGTTAGAGCTAAAATTAGCATGTTTAAAGTGATTTTCATGCTTCCAGGGGCTCGGGAAGTTAATTAAATACCATTTGGAGGCATTTAATGTTCGAGCAAAAACGGCTGATTTTCGACAAAAGAGATAACACCCCCCCATTACGTCATGCTTCAGAAATGTGGAAAATGGTCCGTTTTCAAATGTTTCATTTTTGAACGTCAGTTCACATTTGTAGGTGGATCATCAGTGTTAGAGCTAAAATTAGCATGTTTAAAGTGATTTTCATGCTTCCAGGGGCTCGGGAAGTGAAATAAATACCAATTGGAGGCATTTAATGTTCGAGCAAAAACGGCTGATTTTCGACAAAAGAGATAACACCCCCCCATTACGTCATGCTTCAGAAATGTGGAAAATGGTCCGTTTTCAAATGTTTTATTTTTGAACGTCAGTTCACATTTGTAGGTGGATCATCAGTGTTAGAGCTAAAATTAGCATGTTTAAAGTGATTTTCATGCTTCCAGGGGCTCGGGAAGTTAATTAAATACCATTTGGAGGCATTTAATGTTCGAGCAAAAACGGCTGATTTTCGACAAAAGAGATACCACCCCCCCATTACGTCATGCTTCAGAAATGTGGAAAATGGTCCGTTTTCAAATGTTTTATTTTTGAACGTCAGTTCACATTTGTAGGTGGATCATCAGTGTTAGAGCTAAAATTAGCATGTTTAAAGTGATTTTCATGCTTCCAGGGGCCCAAAACACAAGATTAATGGAATGGTTAAAAGTGCATGAAAATGGCCAATTTACTCACTCTGAGTTCTCAAAAAGGGTTTCTTCACCCCGGGAAGTGAAATAAATACCATTTGGAGGCATTTAATGTTCGAGCAAAAACGGCTGATTTTCGACAAAAGAGATAACACCCCCCCATTACGTCATGCTTCAGAAATGTGGAAAATGGTCCGTTTTCAAATGTTTTATTTTTGAACGTCAGTTCACATTTGTAGGTGGATCATCAGTGTTAGAGCTAAAATTAGCATGTTTAAAGTGATTTTCATGCTTCCAGGGGCCCAAAACACAAGATTAATGGAATGGTTAAAAGTGCATGAAAATGGCCAATTTACTCACTCTGAGTTCTCAAAAAGGGTTTCTTCACCCCGGGAAGTGAAATAAATACCATTTGGAGGCATTTAATGTTCGAGCAAAAACGGCTGATTTTCGACAAAAGAGATAACACCCCCCCATTACGTCATGCTTCAGAAATGTGGAAAATGGTCCGTTTTCAAATGTTTTATTTTTGAACGTCAGTTCACATTTGTAGGTGGATCATCAGTGTTAGAGCTAAAATTAGCATGTTTAAAGTGATTTTCATGCTTCCAGGGGCTCGGGAAGTTAATTAAATACCATTTGGAGGCATTTAATGTTCGAGCAAAAACGGCTGATTTTCGACAAAAGAGATAACACCCCCCCCATTACGTCATGCTTCAGAAATGTGGAAAATGGTCCGTTTTCAAATGTTTTATTTTTGAACGTCAGTTCACATTTGTAGGTGGATCATCAGTGTTAGAGCTAAAATTAGCATGTTTAAAGTGATTTTCATGCTTCCAGGGGCTCGGGAAGTTAATTAAATACCATTTGGAGGCATTTAATGTTCGAGCAAAAACGGCTGATTTTCGACAAAAGAGATAACACCCCCCCATTACGTCATGCTTCAGAAATGTGGAAAATGGTCCGTTTTCAAATGTTTCATTTTTGAACGTCAGTTCACATTTGTAGGTGGATCATCAGTGTTAGAGCTAAAATTAGCATGTTTAAAGTGATTTTCATGCTTCCAGGGGCTCGGGAAGTGAAATAAATACCAATTGGAGGCATTTAATGTTCGAGCAAAAACGGCTGATTTTCGACAAAAGAGATAACACCCCCCCATTACGTCATGCTTCAGAAATGTGGAAAATGGTCCGTTTTCAAATGTTTTATTTTTGAACGTCAGTTCACATTTGTAGGTGGATCATCAGTGTTAGAGCTAAAATTAGCATGTTTAAAGTGATTTTCATGCTTCCAGGGGCTCGGGAAGTTAATTAAATACCATTTGGAGGCATTTAATGTTCGAGCAAAAACGGCTGATTTTCGACAAAAGAGATAACACCCCCCCATTACGTCATGCTTCAGAAATGTGGAAAATGGTCCGTTTTCAAATGTTTTATTTTTGAACGTCAGTTCACATTTGTAGGTGGATCATCAGTGTTAGAGCCAAAATTAGCATGTTTAAAGTGATTTTCATGCTTCCAGGGGCCCAAAACACAAGATTAATGGAATGGTTAAAAGTGCATGAAAATGGCCAATTTACTCACTCTGAGTTCTCAAAAAGGGTTTCTTCACCCCGGGAAGTGAAATAAATACCATTTGGAGGCATTTAATGTTCGAGCAAAAACGGCTGATTTTCGACAAAAGAGATAACACCCCCCCATTACGTCATGCTTCAGAAATGTGGAAAATGGTCCGTTTTCAAATGTTTTATTTTTGAACGTCAGTTCACATTTGTAGGTGGATCATCAGTGTTAGAGCTAAAATTAGCATGTTTAAAGTGATTTTCATGCTTCCAGGGGCTCGGGAAGTGAAATAAATACCATTTGGAGGCATTTAATGTTCGAGCAAAAACGGCTGATTTTCGACAAAAGAGATAACACCCCCCCATTACGTCATGCTTCAGAAATGTGGAAAATGGTCCGTTTTCAAATTTTTTATTTTTGAACGTCAGTTCACATTTGTAGGTGGATCATCAGTGTTAGAGCTAAAATTAGCATGTTTAAAGTGATTTTCATGCTTCCAGGGGCTCGGAAAGTTAATTAAATACCATTTGGAGGCGTTTAATGTTCGAGCAAAAACGGCTGATTTTCGACAAAAGAGATAACACCCCCCCATTACGTCATGCTTCAGAAATGTGGAAAATGGTCAGTTTTCAAATGTTTTATTTTTGAACGTCAGTTCACATTTGTAGGTGGATCATCAGTGTTAGAGCTAAAATTAGCATGTTTAAAGTGATTTTCATGCTTCCAGGGGCTCGGGAAGTGAAATAAATACCATTTGGAGGCATTTAATGTTCGAGCAAAAACGGCTGATTTTCGACAAAAGAGATAACACCCCCCCATTACGTCATGCTTCAGAAATGTGGAAAATGGTCCGTTTTCAAATGTTTTATTTTTGAACGTCAGTTCACATTTGTAGGTGGATCATCAGTGTTAGAGCTAAAATTAGCATGTTTAAAGTGATTTTCATGCTTCCAGGGGCTCGGGAAGTTAATTAAATACCATTTGGAGGCATTTAATGTTCGAGCAAAAACGGCTGATTTTCGACAAAAGAGATAACACCCCCCATTACGTCATGCTTCAGAAATGTGGAAAATGGTCCGTTTTCAAATGTTTTATTTTTGAACGTCAGTTCACATTTGTAGGTGGATCATCAGTGTTAGAGCTAAAATTAGCATGTTTAAAGTGATTTTCATGCTTCCAGGGGCCCAAAACACAAGATTAATGGAATGGTTAAAAGTGCATGAAAATGGCCAATTTACTCACTCTGAGTTCTCAAAAAGGGTTTCTTCACCACGGGAAGTGAAATAAATACCATTTGGAGGCATTTAATGTTCGAGCAAAAACTGCTGATTTTCGACAAAAGAGATAACACCCCCCATTACGTCATGCTTCAGAAATGTGGAAAATGGTCCGTTTTCAAATGTTTTATTTTTGAACGTCAGTTCACATTTGTAGGTGGATCATCAGTGTTATAGCTAAAATTAGCATGTTTAAAGTGATTTTCATGCTTCCAGGGGCTCGGGAAGTTAATTAAATACCATTTGGAGGCATTTAATGTTCGAGCAAAAACGGCTGATTTTCGACAAAAGAGATAACACCCCCCCCCATTACGTCATGCTTCAGAAATGTGGAAAATGGTCCGTTTTCAAATGTTTTATTTTTGAACGTCAGTTCACATTTGTAGGTGGATCATCAGTGTTAGAGCTAAAATTAGCATGTTTAAAGTGATTTTCATGCTTCCAGGGGCTCGGGAAGTTAATTAAATACCATTTGGAGGCATTTAATGTTCGAGCAAAAACGGCTGATTTTCGACAAAAGAGATAACACCCCCCCCATTACGTCATGCTTCAGAAATGTGGAAAATGGTCCGTTTTCAAATGTTTTATTTTTGAACATCAGTTCACATTTGTAGGTGGATCATCAGTGTTAGAGCTAAAATTAGCATGTTTAAAGTGATTTTCATGCTTCCAGGGGCTCGGGAAGTGAAATAAATACCATTTGGAGGCATTTAATGTTCGAGCAAAAACGGCTGATTTTCGACAAAAGAGATAACACCCCCCCATTACGTCATGCTTCAGAAATGTGGAAAATGGTCCGTTTTCAAATGTTTTATTTTTGAACGTCAGTTCACATTTGTAGGTGGATCATCAGTGTTAGAGCTAAAATTAGCATGTTTAAAGTGATTTTCATGCTTCCAGGGGCTCGGGAAGTTAATTAAATACAATTTGGAGGCATTTAATGTTCGAGCAAAAACATCTGATTTTCGACAAAAGAGATAACACCCCCCCATTACGTCATGCTTCAGAAATGTGGAAAATGGTCCGTTTTCAAATGTTTTCACATTTGTAGGTGGATCATCAGTGTTAGAGCTAAAATTAGCATGTTTAAAGTGATTTTCATGCTTCCAGGGGCCCAAAACACAAGATTAATGGAATGGTTAAAAGTGCATGAAAATGGCCAATTTACTCACTCTGAGTTCTCAAAAAGGGTTTCTTCACCCCGGGAAGTGAAATAAATACCATTTGGAGGCATGTGATGTTCGAGCAAAAACTGCTGATTTTCGACAAAAGAGATAACACCCCCCCATTACGTCATGCTTCAGAAATGTGGAAAATGGTCCGTTTTCAAATGTTTTATTTTTGAACGTCAGTTCACATTTGTAGGTGGATCATCAGTGTTAGAGCTAAAATTAGCATGTTTAAAGTGATTTTCATGATTCCAGGGGCTCGGGAAGTTAATTAAATACCATTTGGAGGCATTTAATGTTCGAGCAAAAACGGCTGATTTTCGACAAAAGAGATAACACCCCCCCATTACGTCATGCTTCAGAAATGTGGAAAATGGTCCGTTTTCAAATGTTTTATTTTTGAACGTCAGTTCACATTTGTAGGTGGATCATCAGTGTTAGAGCTAAAATTAGCATGTTTAAAGTGATTTTCATGCTTCCAGGGGCTCGGGAAGTTAATTAAATACCATTTGGAGGCATTTATTGTTCGAGCAAAAACGGCTGATTTTCGACAAAAGAGATAACACCCCCCCATTACGTCATGCTTCAGAAATGTGGAAAATGGTCCGTTTTCAAATGTTTTATTTTTGAACGTCAGTTCACATTTGTAGGTGGATCATCAGTGTTAGAGCTAAAATTAGCATGTTTAAAGTGATTTTCATGCTTCCAGGGGCCCAAAACACAAGATTAATGGAATGGTTAAAAGTGCATGAAAATGGCCAATTTACTCACTCTGAGTTCTCAAAAAGGGTTTCTTCACCCCGGGAAGTGAAATAAATACCATTTGGAGGCATTTAATGTTCGAGCAAAAACGGCTGATTTTCGACAAAAGAGATAACACCCCCCCATTACGTCATGCTTCAGAAATGTGGAAAATGGTCCGTTTTCAAATGTTTTATTTTTGAACGTCAGTTCACATTTGTAGGTGGATCATCAGTGTTAGAGCTAAAATTAGCATGTTTAAAGTGATTTTCATGCTTCCAGGGGCTCGGGAAGTTAATTAAATACCATTTGGAGGCATTTAATGTTCGAGCAAAAACGGCTGATTTTCGACAAAAGAGATAACACCCCCCCATTACGTCATGCTTCAGAAATGTGGAAAATGGTCCGTTTTCAAATGTTTTATTTGTGAACGTCAGTTCACATTTGTAGGTGGATCATCAGTGTTAGAGCTAAAATTAGCATGTTTAAAGTGATTTTCATGCTTCCAGGGGCCCAAAACACAAGATTTATGGAATGGTTAAAAGTGCATGAAAATGGCCAATTTACTCACTCTGAGTTCTCAAAAAGGGTTTCTTCACCCCGGGAAGTGAAATAAATACCATTTGGAGGCATTTAATGTTCGAGCAAAAACGGCTGATTTTCGACAAAAGAGATAACACCCCCCCATTACGTCAAGCTTCAGAAATGTGGAAAATGGTCCGTTTTCAAATGTTTTATTTTTGAACGTCAGTTCACATTTGTAGGTGGATCATCAGTGTTAGAGCTAAAATTAGCATGTTTAAAGTGATTTTCATGCTTCCAGGGGCTCGGGAAGTGAAATAAATACCATTTGGAGGCATTTAATGTTCGAGCAAAAACGGCTGATTTTCGACAAAAGAGATAACACCCCCCCATTACGTCATGCTTCAGAAATGTGGAAAATGGTCTGTTTTCAAATGTTTTATTTTTGAACGTCAGTTCACATTTGTAGGTGGATCATCAGTGTTAGAGCTAAAATTAGCATGTTTAAAGTGATTTTCATGCTTCCAGGGGCCCAAAACACAAGATTAATGGAATGGTTAAAAGTGCATGAAAATGGCCAATTTACTCACTCTGAGTTCTCAAAAAGGGTTTCTTCACCCCGGGAAGTGAATTAAATACCATTTGGAGGCATTTAATGTTCGAGCAAAAACGGCTGATTTTCGACAAAAGAGATAACACCCCCCCATTACGTCATGCTTCAGAAATGTGGAAAATGGTCCGTTTTCAAATGTTTTATTTTTGAACGTCAGTTCACATTTATAGGTGGATCATCAGTGTTAGAGCTAAAATTAGCATGTTTAAAGTGATTTTCATGCTTCCAGGGGCTCGGGAAGTTAATTAAATACCATTTGGAGGCATTTAATGTTCGAGCAAAAACGGCTGATTTTCGACAAAAGAGATAACACCCCCCCATTACGTCATGCTTCAGAAATGTGGAAAATGGTCCGTTTTCAAATGTTTTATTTTTGAACGTCAGTTCACATTTGTAGGTGGATCATCAGTGTTAGAGCTAAAATTAGCATGTTTAAAGTGATTTTCATGCTTCCAGGGGCTCGGGAAGTGAAATAAATACCATTTGGAGGCATTTAATGTTCGAGCAAAAACGGCTGATTTTCGACCAAAGAGATAACACCCCCCATTACGTCATGCTTCAGAAATGTGGAAAATGGTCCGTTTTCAAATGTTTTATTTTTGAACGTCAGTTCACATTTGTAGGTGGATCATCAGTGTTAGAGCTAAAATTAGCATGTTTAAAGTGATTTTCATGCTTCCAGGGGCCCAAAACACAAGATTTATGGAATGGTTAAAAGTGCATGAAAATGGCCAATTTACTCACTCTGAGTTCTCAAAAAGGGTTTCTTCACCCCGGGAAGTTAATTAAATACCATTTGGAGGCATTTAATGTTCGAGCAAAAACGGCTGATTTTCGACAAAAGAGATAACACCCCCCCATTACGTCATGCTTCAGAAATGTGGAAAATGGTCCGTTTTCAAATGTTTTATTTTTGAACGTCAGTTCACATTTGTAGGTGGATCATCAGTGTTAGAGCTAAAATTAGCATGTTTAAAGTGATTTTCATGCTTCCAGGGGCTCGGGAAGTGAAATAAATACCATTTGGAGGCATTTAATGTTCGCGCAAAAACGGCTGATTTTCGACAAAAGAGATAACACCCCCCCATTACGTCATGCTTCAGAAATGTGGAAAATGGTCCGTTTTCAAATGTTTTATTTTTGAACGTCAGTTCACATTTGTAGGTGGATCATCAGTGTTAGAGCTAAAATTAGCATGTTTAAAGTGATTTTCATGCTTCCAGGGGCTCGGGAAGTGAAATAAATACCATTTGGAGGCATTTAATGTTCGAGCAAAAACGGCTGATTTTCGACAAAAGAGATAACACCCCCCCATTACGTCATGCTTCAGAAATGTGGAAAATGGTCCGTTTTCAAATGTTTTATTTTTGAACGTCAGTTCACATTTGTAGGTGGATCATCAGTGTTAGAGCTAAAATTAGCATGTTTAAAGTGATTTTCATGCTTCCAGGGGCTCGGGAAGTGAAATAAATACCATTTGGAGGCATTTAATGTTCGAGCAAAAACGGCTGATTTTCGACAAAAGAGATACCACCCCCCCATTACGTCATGCTTCAGAAATGTGGAAAATGGTCCGTTTTCAAATGTTTTATTTTTGAACGTCAGTTCACATTTGTAGGTGGATCATCAGTGTTAGAGCTAAAATTAGCATGTTTAAAGTGATTTTCATGCTTCCAGGGGCCCAAAACACAAGATTAATGGAATGGTTAAAAGTGCATGAAAATGGCCAATTTACTCACTCTGAGTTCTCAAAAAGGGTTTCTTCACCCCGGGAAGTGAAATAAATACCATTTGGAGGCATTTAATGTTCGAGCAAAAACGGCTGATTTTCGACAAAAGAGATAACACCCCCCCATTACGTCATGCTTCAGAAATGTGGAAAATGGTCCGTTTTCAAATGTTTTATTTTTGAACGTCAGTTCACATTTGTAGGTGGATCATCAGTGTTAGAGCTAAAATTAGCATGTTTAAAGTGATTTTCATGCTTCCAGGGGCCCAAAACACAAGATTAATGGAATGGTTAAAAGTGCATGAAAATGGCCAATTTACTCACTCTGAGTTCTCAAAAAGGGTTTCTTCACCCCGGGAAGTGAAATAAATACCATTTGGAGGCATTTAATGTTCGAGCAAAAACGGCTGATTTTCGACAAAAGAGATAACACCCCCCCATTACGTCATGCTTCAGAAATGTGGAAAATGGTCCGTTTTCAAATGTTTTATTTTGAACGTCAGTTCACATTTGTAGGTGGATCATCAGTGTTAGAGCTAAAATTAGCATGTTTAAAGTGATTTTCATGCTTCCAGGGGCTCGGGAAGTTAATTAAATACCATTTGGAGGCATTTAATGTTCGAGCAAAAACGGCTGATTTTCGACAAAAGAGATAACACCCCCCCCATTACGTCATGCTTCAGAAATGTGGAAAATGGTCCGTTTTCAAATGTTTTATTTTTGAACGTCAGTTCACATTTGTAGGTGGATCATCAGTGTTAGAGCTAAAATTAGCATGTTTAAAGTGATTTTCATGCTTCCAGGGGCTCGGGAAGTTAATTAAATACCATTTGGAGGCATTTAATGTTCGAGCAAAAACGGCTGATTTTCGACAAAAGAGATAACACCCCCCCATTACGTCATGCTTCAGAAATGTGGAAAATGGTCCGTTTTCAAATGTTTCATTTTTGAACGTCAGTTCACATTTGTAGGTGGATCATCAGTGTTAGAGCTAAAATTAGCATGTTTAAAGTGATTTTCATGCTTCCAGGGGCTCGGGAAGTGAAATAAATACCAATTGGAGGCATTTAATGTTCGAGCAAAAACGGCTGATTTTCGACAAAAGAGATAACACCCCCCCATTACGTCATGCTTCAGAAATGTGGAAAATGGTCTGTTTTCAAATGTTTTATTTTTGAACGTCAGTTCACATTTGTAGGTGGATCATCAGTGTTAGAGCTAAAATTAGCATGTTTAAAGTGATTTTCATGCTTCCAGGGGCTCGGGAAGTTAATTAAATACCATTTGGAGGCATTTAATGTTCGAGCAAAAACGGCTGATTTTCGACAAAAGAGATAACACCCCCCCATTACGTCATGCTTCAGAAATGTGGAAAATGGTCCGTTTTCAAATGTTTCATTTTTGAACGTCAGTTCACATTTGTAGGTGGATCATCAGTGTTAGAGCTAAAATTAGCATGTTTAAAGTGATTTTCATGCTTCCAGGGGCTCGGGAAGTGAAATAAATACCAATTGGAGGCATTTAATGTTCGAGCAAAAACGGCTGATTTTCGACAAAAGAGATAACACCCCCCCATTACGTCATGCTTCAGAAATGTGGAAAATGGTCCGTTTTCAAATGTTTTATTTTTGAACGTCAGTTCACATTTGTAGGTGGATCATCAGTGTTAGAGCTAAAATTAGCATGTTTAAAGTGATTTTCATGCTTCCAGGGGCTCGGGAAGTTAATTAAATACCATTTGGAGGCATTTAATGTTCGAGCAAAAACGGCTGATTTTCGACAAAAGAGATACCACCCCCCCATTACGTCATGCTTCAGAAATGTGGAAAATGGTCCGTTTTCAAATGTTTTATTTTTGAACGTCAGTTCACATTTGTAGGTGGATCATCAGTGTTAGAGCTAAAATTAGCATGTTTAAAGTGATTTTCATGCTTCCAGGGGCCCAAAACACAAGATTAATGGAATGGTTAAAAGTGCATGAAAATGGCCAATTTACTCACTCTGAGTTCTCAAAAAGGGTTTCTTCACCCCGGGAAGTGAAATAAATACCATTTGGAGGCATTTAATGTTCGAGCAAAAACGGCTGATTTTCGACAAAAGAGATAACACCCCCCATTACGTCATGCTTCAGAAATGTGGAAAATGGTCCGTTTTCAAATGTTTTATTTTTGAACGTCAGTTCACATTTGTAGGTGGATCATCAGTGTTAGAGCTAAAATTAGCATGTTTAAAGTGATTTTCATGCTTCCAGGGGCCCAAAACACAAGATTAATGGAATGGTTAAAAGTGCATGAAAATGGCCAATTTACTCACTCTGAGTTCTCAAAAAGGGTTTCTTCACCCCGGGAAGTGAAATAAATACCATTTGGAGGCATTTAATGTTCGAGCAAAAACGGCTGATTTTCGACAAAAGAGATAACACCCCCCCATTACGTCATGCTTCAGAAATGTGGAAAATGGTCCGTTTTCAAATGTTTTATTTTTGAACGTCAGTTCACATTTGTAGGTGGATCATCAGTGTTAGAGCTAAAATTAGCATGTTTAAAGTGATTTTCATGCTTCCAGGGGCTCGGGAAGTTAATTAAATACCATTTGGAGGCATTTAATGTTCGAGCAAAAACGGCTGATTTTCGACAAAAGAGATAACACCCCCCCCATTACGTCATGCTTCAGAAATGTGGAAAATGGTCCGTTTTCAAATGTTTTATTTTTGAACGTCAGTTCACATTTGTAGGTGGATCATCAGTGTTAGAGCTAAAATTAGCATGTTTAAAGTGATTTTCATGCTTCCAGGGGCTCGGGAAGTTAATTAAATACCATTTGGAGGCATTTAATGTTCGAGCAAAAACGGCTGATTTTCGACAAAAGAGATAACACCCCCCCATTACGTCATGCTTCAGAAATGTGGAAAATGGTCCGTTTTCAAATGTTTCATTTTTGAACGTCAGTTCACATTTGTAGGTGGATCATCAGTGTTAGAGCTAAAATTAGCATGTTTAAAGTGATTTTCATGCTTCCAGGGGCTCGGGAAGTGAAATAAATACCAATTGGAGGCATTTAATGTTCGAGCAAAAACGGCTGATTTTCGACAAAAGAGATAACACCCCCCCATTACGTCATGCTTCAGAAATGTGGAAAATGGTCCGTTTTCAAATGTTTTATTTTTGAACGTCAGTTCACATTTGTAGGTGGATCATCAGTGTTAGAGCTAAAATTAGCATGTTTAAAGTGATTTTCATGCTTCCAGGGGCTCGGGAAGTTAATTAAATACCATTTGGAGGCATTTAATGTTCGAGCAAAAACGGCTGATTTTCGACAAAAGAGATAACACCCCCCCATTACGTCATGCTTCAGAAATGTGGAAAATGGTCCGTTTTCAAATGTTTTATTTTTGAACGTCAGTTCACATTTGTAGGTGGATCATCAGTGTTAGAGCCAAAATTAGCATGTTTAAAGTGATTTTCATGCTTCCAGGGGCCCAAAACACAAGATTAATGGAATGGTTAAAAGTGCATGAAAATGGCCAATTTACTCACTCTGAGTTCTCAAAAAGGGTTTCTTCACCCCGGGAAGTGAAATAAATACCATTTGGAGGCATTTAATGTTCGAGCAAAAACGGCTGATTTTCGACAAAAGAGATAACACCCCCCCATTACGTCATGCTTCAGAAATGTGGAAAATGGTCCGTTTTCAAATGTTTTATTTTTGAACGTCAGTTCACATTTGTAGGTGGATCATCAGTGTTAGAGCTAAAATTAGCATGTTTAAAGTGATTTTCATGCTTCCAGGGGCTCGGGAAGTGAAATAAATACCATTTGGAGGCATTTAATGTTCGAGCAAAAACGGCTGATTTTCGACAAAAGAGATAACACCCCCCCATTACGTCATGCTTCAGAAATGTGGAAAATGGTCCGTTTTCAAATTTTTTATTTTTGAACGTCAGTTCACATTTGTAGGTGGATCATCAGTGTTAGAGCTAAAATTAGCATGTTTAAAGTGATTTTCATGCTTCCAGGGGCTCGGAAAGTTAATTAAATACCATTTGGAGGCGTTTAATGTTCGAGCAAAAACGGCTGATTTTCGACAAAAGAGATAACACCCCCCCATTACGTCATGCTTCAGAAATGTGGAAAATGGTCAGTTTTCAAATGTTTTATTTTTGAACGTCAGTTCACATTTGTAGGTGGATCATCAGTGTTAGAGCTAAAATTAGCATGTTTAAAGTGATTTTCATGCTTCCAGGGGCTCGGGAAGTGAAATAAATACCATTTGGAGGCATTTAATGTTCGAGCAAAAACGGCTGATTTTCGACAAAAGAGATAACACCCCCCCATTACGTCATGCTTCAGAAATGTGGAAAATGGTCCGTTTTCAAATGTTTTATTTTTGAACGTCAGTTCACATTTGTAGGTGGATCATCAGTGTTAGAGCTAAAATTAGCATGTTTAAAGTGATTTTCATGCTTCCAGGGGCTCGGGAAGTTAATTAAATACCATTTGGAGGCATTTAATGTTCGAGCAAAAACGGCTGATTTTCGACAAAAGAGATAACACCCCCCATTACGTCATGCTTCAGAAATGTGGAAAATGGTCCGTTTTCAAATGTTTTATTTTTGAACGTCAGTTCACATTTGTAGGTGGATCATCAGTGTTAGAGCTAAAATTAGCATGTTTAAAGTGATTTTCATGCTTCCAGGGGCCCAAAACACAAGATTAATGGAATGGTTAAAAGTGCATGAAAATGGCCAATTTACTCACTCTGAGTTCTCAAAAAGGGTTTCTTCACCACGGGAAGTGAAATAAATACCATTTGGAGGCATTTAATGTTCGAGCAAAAACTGCTGATTTTCGACAAAAGAGATAACACCCCCCATTACGTCATGCTTCAGAAATGTGGAAAATGGTCCGTTTTCAAATGTTTTATTTTTGAACGTCAGTTCACATTTGTAGGTGGATCATCAGTGTTATAGCTAAAATTAGCATGTTTAAAGTGATTTTCATGCTTCCAGGGGCTCGGGAAGTTAATTAAATACCATTTGGAGGCATTTAATGTTCGAGCAAAAACGGCTGATTTTCGACAAAAGAGATAACACCCCCCCCCATTACGTCATGCTTCAGAAATGTGGAAAATGGTCCGTTTTCAAATGTTTTATTTTTGAACGTCAGTTCACATTTGTAGGTGGATCATCAGTGTTAGAGCTAAAATTAGCATGTTTAAAGTGATTTTCATGCTTCCAGGGGCTCGGGAAGTTAATTAAATACCATTTGGAGGCATTTAATGTTCGAGCAAAAACGGCTGATTTTCGACAAAAGAGATAACACCCCCCCCATTACGTCATGCTTCAGAAATGTGGAAAATGGTCCGTTTTCAAATGTTTTATTTTTGAACATCAGTTCACATTTGTAGGTGGATCATCAGTGTTAGAGCTAAAATTAGCATGTTTAAAGTGATTTTCATGCTTCCAGGGGCTCGGGAAGTGAAATAAATACCATTTGGAGGCATTTAATGTTCGAGCAAAAACGGCTGATTTTCGACAAAAGAGATAACACCCCCCCATTACGTCATGCTTCAGAAATGTGGAAAATGGTCCGTTTTCAAATGTTTTATTTTTGAACGTCAGTTCACATTTGTAGGTGGATCATCAGTGTTAGAGCTAAAATTAGCATGTTTAAAGTGATTTTCATGCTTCCAGGGGCTCGGGAAGTTAATTAAATACAATTTGGAGGCATTTAATGTTCGAGCAAAAACATCTGATTTTCGACAAAAGAGATAACACCCCCCCATTACGTCATGCTTCAGAAATGTGGAAAATGGTCCGTTTTCAAATGTTTTCACATTTGTAGGTGGATCATCAGTGTTAGAGCTAAAATTAGCATGTTTAAAGTGATTTTCATGCTTCCAGGGGCCCAAAACACAAGATTAATGGAATGGTTAAAAGTGCATGAAAATGGCCAATTTACTCACTCTGAGTTCTCAAAAAGGGTTTCTTCACCCCGGGAAGTGAAATAAATACCATTTGGAGGCATGTGATGTTCGAGCAAAAACTGCTGATTTTCGACAAAAGAGATAACACCCCCCCATTACGTCATGCTTCAGAAATGTGGAAAATGGTCCGTTTTCAAATGTTTTATTTTTGAACGTCAGTTCACATTTGTAGGTGGATCATCAGTGTTAGAGCTAAAATTAGCATGTTTAAAGTGATTTTCATGATTCCAGGGGCTCGGGAAGTTAATTAAATACCATTTGGAGGCATTTAATGTTCGAGCAAAAACGGCTGATTTTCGACAAAAGAGATAACACCCCCCCATTACGTCATGCTTCAGAAATGTGGAAAATGGTCCGTTTTCAAATGTTTTATTTTTGAACGTCAGTTCACATTTTTAGGTGGATCATCAGTGTTAGAGCTAAAATTAGCATGTTTAAAGTGATTTTCATGCTTCCAGGGGCTCGGGAAGTTAATTAAATACCATTTGGAGGCATTTAATGTTCGAGCAAAAACGGCTGATTTTCGACAAAAGAGATAACACCCCCCCATTACGTCATGCTTCAGAAATGTGGAAAATGGTCCGTTTTCAAATGTTTTATTTTTGAACGTCAGTTCACATTTGTAGGTGGATCATCAGTGTTAGAGCTAAAATTAGCATGTTTAAAGTGATTTTCATGCTTCCAGGGGCTCGGGAAGTGAAATAAATACCATTTGGAGGCATTTAATGTTCGCGCAAAAACGGCTGATTTTCGACAAAAGAGATAACACCCCCCCATTACGTCATGCTTCAGAAATGTGGAAAATGGTCCGTTTTCAAATGTTTTATTTTTGAACGTCAGTTCACATTTGTAGGTGGATCATCAGTGTTAGAGCTAAAATTAGCATGTTTAAAGTGATTTTCATGCTTCCAGGGGCTCGGGAAGTGAAATAAATACCATTTGGAGGCATTTAATGTTCGCGCAAAAACGGCTGATTTTCGACAAAAGAGATAACACCCCCCCATTACGTCATGCTTCAGAAATGTGGAAAATGGTCCGTTTTCAAATGTTTTATTTTTGAACGTCAGTTCACATTTGTAGGTGGATCATCAGTGTTAGAGCTAAAATTAGCATGTTTAAAGTGATTTTCATGCTTCCAGGGGCTCGGGAAGTTAATTAAATACCATTTGGAGGCATTTATTGTTCGAGCAAAAACGGCTGATTTTCGACAAAAGAGATAACACCCCCCCATTACGTCATGCTTCAGAAATGTGGAAAATGGTCCGTTTTCAAATGTTTTATTTTTGAACGTCAGTTCACATTTGTAGGTGGATCATCAGTGTTAGAGCTAAAATTAGCATGTTTAAAGTGATTTTCATGCTTCCAGGGGCCCAAAACACAAGATTAATGGAATGGTTAAAAGTGCATGAAAATGGCCAATTTACTCACTCTGAGTTCTCAAAAAGGGTTTCTTCACCCCGGGAAGTGAAATAAATACCATTTGGAGGCATTTAATGTTCGAGCAAAAACGGCTGATTTTCGACAAAAGAGATAACACCCCCCCATTACGTCATGCTTCAGAAATGTGGAAAATGGTCCGTTTTCAAATGTTTTATTTTTGAACGTCAGTTCACATTTGTAGGTGGATCATCAGTGTTAGAGCTAAAATTAGCATGTTTAAAGTGATTTTCATGCTTCCAGGGGCTCGGGAAGTTAATTAAATACCATTTGGAGGCATTTAATGTTCGAGCAAAAACGGCTGATTTTCGACAAAAGAGATAACACCCCCCCATTACGTCATGCTTCAGAAATGTGGAAAATGGTCCGTTTTCAAATGTTTTATTTGTGAACGTCAGTTCACATTTGTAGGTGGATCATCAGTGTTAGAGCTAAAATTAGCATGTTTAAAGTGATTTTCATGCTTCCAGGGGCCCAAAACACAAGATTTATGGAATGGTTAAAAGTGCATGAAAATGGCCAATTTACTCACTCTGAGTTCTCAAAAAGGGTTTCTTCACCCCGGGAAGTGAAATAAATACCATTTGGAGGCATTTAATGTTCGAGCAAAAACGGCTGATTTTCGACAAAAGAGATAACACCCCCCCATTACGTCAAGCTTCAGAAATGTGGAAAATGGTCCGTTTTCAAATGTTTTATTTTTGAACGTCAGTTCACATTTGTAGGTGGATCATCAGTGTTAGAGCTAAAATTAGCATGTTTAAAGTGATTTTCATGCTTCCAGGGGCTCGGGAAGTGAAATAAATACCATTTGGAGGCATTTAATGTTCGAGCAAAAACGGCTGATTTTCGACAAAAGAGATAACACCCCCCCATTACGTCATGCTTCAGAAATGTGGAAAATGGTCTGTTTTCAAATGTTTTATTTTTGAACGTCAGTTCACATTTGTAGGTGGATCATCAGTGTTAGAGCTAAAATTAGCATGTTTAAAGTGATTTTCATGCTTCCAGGGGCCCAAAACACAAGATTAATGGAATGGTTAAAAGTGCATGAAAATGGCCAATTTACTCACTCTGAGTTCTCAAAAAGGGTTTCTTCACCCCGGGAAGTGAATTAAATACCATTTGGAGGCATTTAATGTTCGAGCAAAAACGGCTGATTTTCGACAAAAGAGATAACACCCCCCCATTACGTCATGCTTCAGAAATGTGGAAAATGGTCCGTTTTCAAATGTTTTATTTTTGAACGTCAGTTCACATTTATAGGTGGATCATCAGTGTTAGAGCTAAAATTAGCATGTTTAAAGTGATTTTCATGCTTCCAGGGGCTCGGGAAGTTAATTAAATACCATTTGGAGGCATTTAATGTTCGAGCAAAAACGGCTGATTTTCGACAAAAGAGATAACACCCCCCCATTACGTCATGCTTCAGAAATGTGGAAAATGGTCCGTTTTCAAATGTTTTATTTTTGAACGTCAGTTCACATTTGTAGGTGGATCATCAGTGTTAGAGCTAAAATTAGCATGTTTAAAGTGATTTTCATGCTTCCAGGGGCTCGGGAAGTGAAATAAATACCATTTGGAGGCATTTAATGTTCGCGCAAAAACGGCTGATTTTCGACAAAAGAGATAACACCCCCCCATTACGTCATGCTTCAGAAATGTGGAAAATGGTCCGTTTTCAAATGTTTTATTTTTGAACGTCAGTTCACATTTGTAGGTGGATCATCAGTGTTAGAGCTAAAATTAGCATGTTTAAAGTGATTTTCATGCTTCCAGGGGCTCGGGAAGTGAAATAAATACCATTTGGAGGCATTTAATGTTCGAGCAAAAACGGCTGATTTTCGACAAAAGAGATAACACCCCCCCATTACGTCATGCTTCAGAAATGTGGAAAATGGTCCGTTTTCAAATGTTTTATTTTTGAACGTCAGTTCACATTTGTAGGTGGATCATCAGTGTTAGAGCTAAAATTAGCATGTTTAAAGTGATTTTCATGCTTCCAGGGGCCCAAAACACAAGATTAATGGAATGGTTAAAAGTGCATGAAAATGGCCAATTTACTCACTCTGAGTTCTCAAAAAGGGTTTCTTCACCCCGGGAAGTGAAATAAATACCATTTGGAGGCATTTAATGTTCGAGCAAAAACGGCTGATTTTCGACAAAAGAGATAACACCCCCCCATTACGTCATGCTTCAGAAATGTGGAAAATGGTCCGTTTTCAAATGTTTTATTTTTGAACGTCAGTTCACATTTGTAGGTGGATCATCAGTGTTAGAGCTAAAATTAGCATGTTTAAAGTGATTTTCATGCTTCCAGGGGCTCGGGAAGTTAATTAAATACCATTTGGAGGCATTTAATGTTCGAGCAAAAACGGCTGATTTTCGACAAAAGAGATAACACCCCCCCATTACGTCATGCTTCAGAAATGTGGAAAATGGTCCGTTTTCAAATGTTTTATTTGTGAACGTCAGTTCACATTTGTAGGTGGATCATCAGTGTTAGAGCTAAAATTAGCATGTTTAAAGTGATTTTCATGCTTCCAGGGGCCCAAAACACAAGATTTATGGAATGGTTAAAAGTGCATGAAAATGGCCAATTTACTCACTCTGAGTTCTCAAAAAGGGTTTCTTCACCCCGGGAAGTGAAATAAATACCATTTGGAGGCATTTAATGTTCGAGCAAAAACGGCTGATTTTCGACAAAAGAGATAACACCCCCCCATTACGTCAAGCTTCAGAAATGTGGAAAATGGTCCGTTTTCAAATGTTTTATTTTTGAACGTCAGTTCACATTTGTAGGTGGATCATCAGTGTTAGAGCTAAAATTAGCATGTTTAAAGTGATTTTCATGCTTCCAGGGGCTCGGGAAGTGAAATAAATACCATTTGGAGGCATTTAATGTTCGAGCAAAAACGGCTGATTTTCGACAAAAGAGATAACACCCCCCCATTACGTCATGCTTCAGAAATGTGGAAAATGGTCTGTTTTCAAATGTTTTATTTTTGAACGTCAGTTCACATTTGTAGGTGGATCATCAGTGTTAGAGCTAAAATTAGCATGTTTAAAGTGATTTTCATGCTTCCAGGGGCCCAAAACACAAGATTAATGGAATGGTTAAAAGTGCATGAAAATGGCCAATTTACTCACTCTGAGTTCTCAAAAAGGGTTTCTTCACCCCGGGAAGTGAATTAAATACCATTTGGAGGCATTTAATGTTCGAGCAAAAACGGCTGATTTTCGACAAAAGAGATAACACCCCCCCATTACGTCATGCTTCAGAAATGTGGAAAATGGTCCGTTTTCAAATGTTTTATTTTTGAACGTCAGTTCACATTTATAGGTGGATCATCAGTGTTAGAGCTAAAATTAGCATGTTTAAAGTGATTTTCATGCTTCCAGGGGCTCGGGAAGTTAATTAAATACCATTTGGAGGCATTTAATGTTCGAGCAAAAACGGCTGATTTTCGACAAAAGAGATAACACCCCCCCATTACGTCATGCTTCAGAAATGTGGAAAATGGTCCGTTTTCAAATGTTTTATTTTTGAACGTCAGTTCACATTTGTAGGTGGATCATCAGTGTTAGAGCTAAAATTAGCATGTTTAAAGTGATTTTCATGCTTCCAGGGGCTCGGGAAGTGAAATAAATACCATTTGGAGGCATTTAATGTTCGAGCAAAAACGGCTGATTTTCGACCAAAGAGATAACACCCCCCCATTACGTCATGCTTCAGAAATGTGGAAAATGGTCCGTTTTCAAATGTTTTATTTTTGAACGTCAGTTCACATTTGTAGGTGGATCATCAGTGTTAGAGCTAAAATTAGCATGTTTAAAGTGATTTTCATGCTTCCAGGGGCCCAAAACACAAGATTTATGGAATGGTTAAAAGTGCATGAAAATGGCCAATTTACTCACTCTGAGTTCTCAAAAAGGGTTTCTTCACCCCGGGAAGTTAATTAAATACCATTTGGAGGCATTTAATGTTCGAGCAAAAACGGCTGATTTTCGACAAAAGAGATAACACCCCCCCATTACGTCATGCTTCAGAAATGTGGAAAATGGTCCGTTTTCAAATGTTTTATTTTTGAACGTCAGTTCACATTTGTAGGTGGATCATCAGTGTTAGAGCTAAAATTAGCATGTTTAAAGTGATTTTCATGCTTCCAGGGGCTCGGGAAGTGAAATAAATACCATTTGGAGGCATTTAATGTTCGCGCAAAAACGGCTGATTTTCGACAAAAGAGATAACACCCCCCCATTACGTCATGCTTCAGAAATGTGGAAATGGTCCGTTTTCAAATGTTTTATTTTTGAACGTCAGTTCACATTTGTAGGTGGATCATCAGTGTTAGAGCTAAAATTAGCATGTTTAAAGTGATTTTCATGCTTCCAGGGGCTCGGGAAGTGAAATAAATACCATTTGGAGGCATTTAATGTTCGCGCAAAAACGGCTGATTTTCGACAAAAGAGATAACACCCCCCCATTACGTCATGCTTCAGAAATGTGGAAAATGGTCCGTTTTCAAATGTTTTATTTTTGAACGTCAGTTCACATTTGTAGGTGGATCATCAGTGTTAGAGCTAAAATTAGCATGTTTAAAGTGATTTTCATGCTTCCAGGGGCTCGGGAAGTTAATTAAATACCATTTGGAGGCATTTAATGTTCGAGCAAAAACGGCTGATTTTCGACAAAAGAGATAACACCCCCCCATTACGTCATGCTTCAGAAATGTGGAAAATGGTCCGTTTTCAAATGTTTTATTTTTGAACGTCAGTTCACATTTGTAGGTGGATCATCAGTGTTAGAGCTAAAATTAGCATGTTTAAAGTGATTTTCATGCTTCCAGGGGCTCGGGAAGTTAATTAAATACCATTTGGAGGCATTTAATGTTCGAGCAAAAACGGCTGATTTTCGACAAAAGAGATAACACCCCCCCATTACGTCATGCTTCAGAAATGTGGAAAATGGTCCGTTTTCAAATGTTTTATTTTTGAACGTCAGTTCACATTTGTAGGTGGATCATCAGTGTTAGAGCTAAAATTAGCATGTTTAAAGTGATTTTCATGCTTCCAGGGGCCCAAAACACAAGATTAATGGAATGGTTAAAAGTGCATGAAAATGGCCAATTTACTCACTCTGAGTTCTCAAAAAGGGTTTCTTCACCCCGGGAAGTGAAATAAATACCATTTGGAGGCATTTAATGTTCGAGCAAAAACGGCTGATTTTCGACAAAAGAGATAACACCCCCCCCATTACGTCATGCTTCAGAAATGTGGAAAATGGTCAGTTTTCAAATGTTTTATTTTTGAACGTCAGTTCACATTTGTAGGTGGATCATCAGTGTTAGAGCTAAAATTAGCATGTTTAAAGTGATTTTCATGCTTCCAGGGGCTCGGGAAGTTAATTAAATACCATTTGGAGGCATTTAATGTTCGAGCAAAAACGGCTGATTTTCGACAAAAGAGATAACACCCCCCCATTACGTCATGCTTCAGAAATGTGGAAAATGGTCCGTTTTCAAATGTTTTATTTTTGAACGTCAGTTCACATTTGTAGGTGGATCATCAGTGTTAGAGCTAAAATTAGCATGTTTAAAGTGATTTTCATGCTTCCAGGGGCCCAAAACACAAGATTTATGGAATGGTTAAAAGTGCATGAAAATGGCCAATTTACTCACTCTGAGTTCTCAAAAAGGGTTTCTTCACCCCGGGAAGTGAAATAAATACCATTTGGAGGCATTTAATGTTCGAGCAAAAACGGCTGATTTTCGACAAAAGAGATAACACCCCCCCATTATGTCATGCTTCAGAAATGTGGAAAATGGTCCGTTTTCAAATGTTTTATTTTTGAACGTCAGTTCACATTTGTAGGTGGATCATCAGTGTTAGAGCTAAAATTAGCATGTTTAAAGTGATTTTCATGCTTCCAGGGGCTCGGGAAGTTAATTAAATACCATTTGGAGGCATTTAATGTTCGAGCAAAAACGGCTGATTTTCGACAAAAGAGATAACACCCCCCCATTACGTCATGCTTCAGAAATGTGGAAGATGGTCCGTTTTCAAATGTTTTATTTTTGAACGTCAGTTCACATTTGTAGGTGGATCATCAGTGTTAGAGCTAAAATTAGCATGTTTAAAGTGATTTTCATGCTTCCAGGGGCTCGGGAAGTGAAATAAATACCATTTGGAGGCATTTAATGTTCGCGCAAAAACGGCTGATTTTCGACAAAAGAGATAACACCCCCCCATTACGTCATGCTTCAGAAATGTGGAAAATGGTCCGTTTTCAAATGTTTTATTTTTGAACGTCAGTTCACATTTGTAGGTGGATCATCAGTGTTAGAGCTAAAATTAGCATGTTTAAAGTGATTTTCATGCTTCCAGGGGCTCGGGAAGTTAATTAAATACCATTTGGAGGCATTTAATGTTCGAGCAAAAACGGCTGATTTTCGACAAAAGAGATAACACCCCCCCATTACGTCATGCTTCAGAAATGTGGAAAATGGTCCGTTTTCAAATGTTTTATTTTTGAACGTCAGTTCACATTTGTAGGTGGATCATCAGTGTTAGAGCTAAAATTAGCATGTTTAAAGTGATTTTCATGCTTCCAGGGGCTCGGGAAGTTAATTAAATACCATTTGGAGGCATTTAATGTTCGAGCAAAAACGGCTGATTTTCGACAAAAGAGATAACACCCCCCCATTACGTCATGCTTCAGAAATGTGGAAAATGGTCCGTTTTCAAATGTTTTATTTTTGAACGTCAGTTCACATTTGTAGGTGGATCATCAGTGTTAGAGCTAAAATTAGCATGTTTAAAGTGATTTTCATGCTTCCAGGGGCCCAAAACACAAGATTAATGGAATGGTTAAAAGTGCATGAAAATGGCCAATTTACTCACTCTGAGTTCTCAAAAAGGGTTTCTTCACCCCGGGAAGTGAAATAAATACCATTTGGAGGCATTTAATGTTCGAGCAAAAACGGCTGATTTTCGACAAAAGAGATAACACCCCCCCCATTACGTCATGCTTCAGAAATGTGGAAAATGGTCAGTTTTCAAATGTTTTATTTTTGAACGTCAGTTCACATTTGTAGGTGGATCATCAGTGTTAGAGCTAAAATTAGCATGTTTAAAGTGATTTTCATGCTTCCAGGGGCTCGGGAAGTTAATTAAATACCATTTGGAGGCATTTAATGTTCGAGCAAAAACGGCTGATTTTCGACAAAAGAGATAACACCCCCCCATTACGTCATGCTTCAGAAATGTGGAAAATGGTCCGTTTTCAAATGTTTTATTTTTGAACGTCAGTTCACATTTGTAGGTGGATCATCAGTGTTAGAGCTAAAATTAGCATGTTTAAAGTGATTTTCATGCTTCCAGGGGCCCAAAACACAAGATTTATGGAATGGTTAAAAGTGCATGAAAATGGCCAATTTACTCACTCTGAGTTCTCAAAAAGGGTTTCTTCACCCCGGGAAGTGAAATAAATACCATTTGGAGGCATTTAATGTTCGAGCAAAAACGGCTGATTTTCGACAAAAGAGATAACACCCCCCCATTATGTCATGCTTCAGAAATGTGGAAAATGGTCCGTTTTCAAATGTTTTATTTTTGAACGTCAGTTCACATTTGTAGGTGGATCATCAGTGTTAGAGCTAAAATTAGCATGTTTAAAGTGATTTTCATGCTTCCAGGGGCTCGGGAAGTTAATTAAATACCATTTGGAGGCATTTAATGTTCGAGCAAAAACGGCTGATTTTCGACAAAAGAGATAACACCCCCCCATTACGTCATGCTTCAGAAATGTGGAAGATGGTCCGTTTTCAAATGTTTTATTTTTGAACGTCAGTTCACATTTGTAGGTGGATCATCAGTGTTAGAGCTAAAATTAGCATGTTTAAAGTGATTTTCATGCTTCCAGGGGCCCAAAACACAAGATTTATGGAATGGTTAAAAGTGCATGAAAATGGCCAATTTACTCACTCTGAGTTCTCAAAAAGGGTTTCTTCACCCCGGGAAGTTAATTAAATACAATTTGGAGGCATTTAATGTTCGAGCAAAAACGGCTGATTTTCGACAAAAGAGATAACACCCCCCCATTACGTCATGCTTCAGAAATGTGGAAAATGGTCCGTTTTCAAATGTTTTATTTTTGAACGTCAGTTCACATTTGTAGGTGGATCATCAGTGTTAGAGCTAAAATTAGCATGTTTAAAGTGATTTTCATGCTTCCAGGGGCTCGGGAAGTTAATTAAATACCATTTGGAGGCATTTAATGTTCGAGCAAAAACGGCTGATTTTCGACAAAAGAGATAACACCCCCCCATTACGTCATGCTTCAGAAATGTGGAAAATGGTCCGTTTTCAAATGTTTTATTTTTGAACGTCAGTTCACATTTGTAGGTGGATCATCAGTGTTAGAGCTAAAATTAGCATGTTTAAAGTGATTTTCATGCTTCCAGGGGCTCGGGAAGTGAAATAAATACCATTTGGAGGCATTTAATGTTCGAGCAAAAACGGCTGATTTTCGACAAAAGAGATAACACCCCCCCCATTACGTCATGCTTCAGAAATGTGGAAAATGGTCCGTTTTCAAATTTTTTATTTTTGAACGTCAGTTCACATTTGTAGGTGGATCATCAGTGTTAGAGCTAAAATTAGCATGTTTAAAGTGATTTTCATGCTTCCAGGGGCTCGGGAAGTTAATTAAATACCATTTGGAGGCGTTTAATGTTCGAGCAAAAACGGCTGATTTTCGACAAAAGAGATAACACCCCCCCATTACGTCATGCTTCAGAAATTTGGAAAATGGTCCGTTTTCAAATGTTTTATTTTTGAACGTCAGTTCACATTTGTAGGTGGATCATCAGTGTTAGAGCTAAAATTAGCATGTTTAAAGTGATTTTCATGCTTCCAGGGGCTCGGGAAGTGAAATAAATACCATTTGGAGGCATTTAATGTTCGAGCAAAAACGGCTGATTTTCGACAAAAGAGATAACACCCCCCCATTACGTCATGCTTCAGAAATGTGGAAAATGGTCCGTTTTCAAATGTTTTATTCTTGAACGTCAGTTCACATTTGTAGGTGGATCATCAGTGTTAGAGCTAAAATTAGCATGTTTAAAGTGATTTTCATGCTTCCAGGGGCCCAAAACACAAGATTTATGGAATGGTTAAAAGTGCATGAAAATGGCCAATTTACTCACTCTGAGTTCTCAAAAAGGGTTTCTTCACCCCGGGAAGTTAATTAAATACCATTTGGAGGCATTTAATGTTCGAGCAAAAACGGCTGATTTTCGACAAAAGAGATAACACCCCCCCATTACGTCATGCTTCAGAAATGTGGAAAATGGTCCGTTTTCAAATGTTTTATTTTTGAACGTCAGTTCACATTTGTAGGTGGATCATCAGTGTTAGAGCTAAAATTAGCATGTTTAAAGTGATTTTCATGCTTCCAGGGGCTCGGGAAGTTAATTAAATACCATTTGGAGGCATTTAATGTTCGAGCAAAAACGGCTGATTTTCGACAAAAGAGATAACACCCCCCCATTACGTCATGCTTCAGAAATGTGGAAAATGGTCCGTTTTCAAATGTTTTATTTTTGAACGTCAGTTCACATTTGTAGGTGGATCATCAGTGTTAGAGCTAAAATTAGCATGTTTAAAGTGATTTTCATGCTTCCAGGGGCTCGGGAAGTGAAATAAATACCATTTGGAGGCATTTAATGTTCGAGCAAAAACGGCTGATTTTCGACAAAAGAGATAACACCCCCCCATTACGTCATGCTTCAGAAATGTGGAAAATGGTCCGTTTTCAAATTTTTTATTTTTGAACGTCAGTTCACATTTGTAGGTGGATCATCAGTGTTAGAGCTAAAATTAGCATGTTTAAAGTGATTTTCATGCTTCCAGGGGCTCGGGAAGTTAATTAAATACCATTTGGAGGCGTTTAATGTTCGAGCAAAAACGGCTGATTTTCGACAAAAGAGATAACACCCCCCCATTACGTCATTCTTCAGAAATTTGGAAAATGGTCCGTTTTCAAATGTTTTATTTTTGAACGTCAGTTCACATTTGTAGGTGGATCATCAGTGTTAGAGCTAAAATTAGCATGTTTAAAGTTATTTTCATGCTTCCAGGGGCTCGGGAAGTGAAATAAATACCATTTGGAGGCATTTAATGTTCGAGCAAAAACGGCTGATTTTCGACAAAAGAGATAACACCCCCCCATTACGTCATGCTTCAGAAATGTGGAAAATGGTCCGTTTTCAAATGTTTTTTTTTTGAACGTCAGTTCACATTTGTAGGTGGATCATCAGTGTTAGAGCTAAAATTAGCATGTTTAAAGTGATTTTCATGCTTCCAGGGGCTCGGGAAGTTAATTAAATACAATTTGGAGGCATTTAATGTTCGAGCAAAAACGGCTGATTTTCGACAAAAGAGATAACACCCCCCCATTACGTCATGCTTCAGAAATGTGGAAAATGGTCCGTTTTCAAATGTTTTCACATTTGTAGGTGGATCATCAGTGTTAGAGCTAAAATTAGCATGTTTGAAGTGATTTTCATGCTTCCAGGGGCCCAAAACACAAGATTAATGGAATGGTTAAAAGTGCATGAAAATGGCCAATTTACTCACTCTGAGTTCTCAAAAAGGGTTTCTTCACCCCGGGAAGTGAAATAAATACCATTTGGAGGCATTTAATGTTCGAGCAAAAACTGCTGATTTTCGACAAAAGAGATAACACCCCCCCATTACGTCATGCTTCAGAAATGTGGAAAATGGTCCGTTTTCAAATGTTTTATTTTTGAACGTCAGTTCACATTTGTAGGTGGATCATCAGTGTTAGAGCTAAAATTAGCATGTTTAAAGTGATTTTCATGATTCCAGGGGCTCGGGAAGTTAATTAAATACCATTTGGAGGCATTTAATGTTCGAGCAAAAACGGCTGATTTTCGACAAAAGAGATAACACCCCCCCATTACGTCATGCTTCAGAAATGTGGAAAATGGTCCGTTTTCAAATGTTTTATTTTTGAACGTCAGTTCACATTTTTAGGTGGATCATCAGTGTTAGAGCTAAAATTAGCATGTTTAAAGTGATTTTCATGCTTCCAGGGGCTCGGGAAGTTAATTAAATACCATTTGGAGGCATTTAATGTTCGAGCAAAAACGGCTGATTTTCGACAAAAGAGATAACACCCCCCCATTACGTCATGCTTCAGAAATGTGGAAAATGGTCCGTTTTCAAATGTTTTATTTTTGAACGTCAGTTCACATTTGTAGGTGGATCATCAGTGTTAGAGCTAAAATTAGCATGTTTAAAGTGATTTTCATGCTTCCAGGGGCTCGGGAAGTGAAATAAATACCATTTGGAGGCATTTAATGTTCGCGCAAAAACGGCTGATTTTCGACAAAAGAGATAACACCCCCCCATTACGTCATGCTTCAGAAATGTGGAAAATGGTCCGTTTTTAAATGTTTTATTTTTGAACGTCAGTTCACATTTGTAGGTGGATCATCAGTGTTAGAGCTAAAATTAGCATGTTTAAAGTGATTTTCATGCTTCCAGGGGCTCGGGAAGTGAAATAAATACCATTTGGAGGCATTTAATGTTCGCGCAAAAACAGCTGATTTTCGACAAAAGAGATAACACCCCCCCATTACGTCATGCTTCAGAAATGTGGAAAATGGTCCGTTTTCAAATGTTTTATTTTTGAACGTCAGTTCACATTTGTAGGTGGATCATCAGTGTTAGAGCTAAAATTAGCATGTTTAAAGTGATTTTCATGCTTCCAGGGGCTCGGGAAGTTAATTAAATACCATTTGGAGGCATTTATTGTTCGAGCAAAAACGGCTGATTTTCGACAAAAGAGATAACACCCCCCCATTACGTCATGCTTCAGAAATGTGGAAAATGGTCCGTTTTCAAATGTTTTATTTTTGAACGTCAGTTCACATTTGTAGGTGGATCATCAGTGTTAGAGCTAAAATTAGCATGTTTAAAGTGATTTTCATGCTTCCAGGGGCCCAAAACACAAGATTAATGGAATGGTTAAAAGTGCATGAAAATGGCCAATTTACTCACTCTGAGTTCTCAAAAAGGGTTTCTTCACCCCGGGAAGTGAAATAAATACCATTTGGAGGCATTTAATGTTCGAGCAAAAACGGCTGATTTTCGACAAAAGAGATAACACCCCCCCATTACGTCATGCTTCAGAAATGTGGAAAATGGTCCGTTTTCAAATGTTTTATTTTTGAACGTCAGTTCACATTTGTAGGTGGATCATCAGTGTTAGAGCTAAAATTAGCATGTTTAAAGTGATTTTCATGCTTCCAGGGGCTCGGGAAGTTAATTAAATACCATTTGGAGGCATTTAATGTTCGAGCAAAAACGGCTGATTTTCGACAAAAGAGATAACACCCCCCCATTACGTCATGCTTCAGAAATGTGGAAAATGGTCCGTTTTCAAATGTTTTATTTGTGAACGTCAGTTCACATTTGTAGGTGGATCATCAGTGTTAGAGCTAAAATTAGCATGTTTAAAGTGATTTTCATGCTTCCAGGGGCCCAAAACACAAGATTTATGGAATGGTTAAAAGTGCATGAAAATGGCCAATTTACTCACTCTGAGTTCTCAAAAAGGGTTTCTTCACCCCGGGAAGTGAAATAAATACCATTTGGAGGCATTTAATGTTCGAGCAAAAACGGCTGATTTTCGACAAAAGAGATAACACTCCCCCATTATGTCATGCTTCAGAAATGTGGAAAATGGTCCGTTTTCAAATGTTTTATTTTTGAACGTCAGTTCACATTTGTAGGTGGATCATCAGTGTTAGAGCTAAAATTAGCATGTTTAAAGTGATTTTCATGCTTCCAGGGGCTCGGGAAGTTAATTAAATACCATTTGGAGGCATTTAATGTTCGAGCAAAAACGGCTGATTTTCGACAAAAGAGATAACACCCCCCCATTACGTCATGCTTCAGAAATGTGGAAGATGGTCCGTTTTCAAATGTTTTATTTTTGAACGTCAGTTCACATTTGTAGGTGGATCATCAGTGTTAGAGCTAAAATTAGCATGTTTAAAGTGATTTTCATGCTTCCAGGGGCCCAAAACACAAGATTTATGGAATGGTTAAAAGTGCATGAAAATGGCCAATTTACTCACTCTGAGTTCTCAAAAAGGGTTTCTTCACCCCGGGAAGTTAATTAAATACAATTTGGAGGCATTTAATGTTCGAGCAAAAACGGCTGATTTTCGACAAAAGAGATAACACCCCCCCATTACGTCATGCTTCAGAAATGTGGAAAATGGTCCGTTTTCAAATGTTTTATTTTTGAACGTCAGTTCACATTTGTAGGTGGATCATCAGTGTTAGAGCTAAAATTAGCATGTTTAAAGTGATTTTCATGCTTCCAGGGGCTCGGGAAGTTAATTAAATACCATTTGGAGGCATTTAATGTTCGAGCAAAAACGGCTGATTTTCGACAAAAGAGATAACACCCCCCCATTACGTCATGCTTCAGAAATGTGGAAAATGGTCCGTTTTCAAATGTTTTATTTTTGAACGTCAGTTCACATTTGTAGGTGGATCATCAGTGTTAGAGCTAAAATTAGCATGTTTAAAGTGATTTTCATGCTTCCAGGGGCTCGGGAAGTGAAATAAATACCATTTGGAGGCATTTAATGTTCGAGCAAAAACGGCTGATTTTCGACAAAAGAGATAACACCCCCCCATTACGTCATGCTTCAGAAATGTGGAAAATGGTCCGTTTTCAAATTTTTTATTTTTGAACGTCAGTTCACATTTGTAGGTGGATCATCAGTGTTAGAGCTAAAATTAGCATGTTTAAAGTGATTTTCATGCTTCCAGGGGCTCGGGAAGTTAATTAAATACCATTTGGAGGCGTTTAATGTTCGAGCAAAAACGGCTGATTTTCGACAAAAGAGATAACACCCCCCCATTACGTCATTCTTCAGAAATTTGGAAAATGGTCCGTTTTCAAATGTTTTATTTTTGAACGTCAGTTCACATTTGTAGGTGGATCATCAGTGTTAGAGCTAAAATTAGCATGTTTAAAGTGATTTTCATGCTTCCAGGGGCCCAAAACACAAGATTTATGGAATGGTTAAAAGTGCATGAAAATGGCCAATTTACTCACTCTGAGTTCTCAAAAAGGGTTTCTTCACCCCGGGAAGTTAATTAAATACCATTTGGAGGCATTTAATGTTCGAGCAAAAACGGCTGATTTTCGACAAAAGAGATAACACCCCCCCATTACGTCATGCTTCAGAAATGTGGAAAATGGTCCGTTTTCAAATGTTTTATTTTTGAACGTCAGTTCACATTTGTAGGTGGATCATCAGTGTTAGAGCTAAAATTAGCATGTTTAAAGTGATTTTCATGCTTCCAGGGGCTCGGGAAGTTAATTAAATACCATTTGGAGGCATTTAATGTTCGAGCAAAAACGGCTGATTTTCGACAAAAGAGATAACACCCCCCCATTACGTCATGCTTCAGAAATGTGGAAAATGGTCCGTTTTCAAATGTTTTATTTTTGAACGTCAGTTCACATTTGTAGGTGGATCATCAGTGTTAGAGCTAAAATTAGCATGTTTAAAGTGATTTTCATGCTTCCAGGGGCTCGGGAAGTGAAATAAATACCATTTGGAGGCATTTAATGTTCGAGCAAAAACGGCTGATTTTCGACAAAAGAGATAACACCCCCCCATTACGTCATGCTTCAGAAATGTGGAAAATGGTCCGTTTTCAAATTTTTTATTTTTGAACGTCAGTTCACATTTGTAGGTGGATCATCAGTGTTAGAGCTAAAATTAGCATGTTTAAAGTGATTTTCATGCTTCCAGGGGCTCGGGAAGTTAATTAAATACCATTTGGAGGCGTTTAATGTTCGAGCAAAAACGGCTGATTTTCGACAAAAGAGATAACACCCCCCCATTACGTCATTCTTCAGAAATTTGGAAAATGGTCCGTTTTCAAATGTTTTATTTTTGAACGTCAGTTCACATTTGTAGGTGGATCATCAGTGTTAGAGCTAAAATTAGCATGTTTAAAGTGATTTTCATGCTTCCAGGGGCTCGGGAAGTGAAATAAATACCATTTGGAGGCATTTAATGTTCGAGCAAAAACGGCTGATTTTCGACAAAAGAGATAACACCCCCCCATTACGTCATGCTTCAGAAATGTGGAAAATGGTCCGTTTTCAAATGTTTTTTTTTTGAACGTCAGTTCACATTTGTAGGTGGATCATCAGTGTTAGAGCTAAAATTAGCATGTTTAAAGTGATTTTCATGCTTCCAGGGGCTCGGGAAGTTAATTAAATACAATTTGGAGGCATTTAATGTTCGAGCAAAAACGGCTGATTTTCGACAAAAGAGATAACACCCCCCCATTACGTCATGCTTCAGAAATGTGGAAAATGGTCCGTTTTCAAATGTTTTCACATTTGTAGGTGGATCATCAGTGTTAGAGCTAAAATTAGCATGTTTAAAGTGATTTTCATGCTTCCAGGGGCCCAAAACACAAGATTAATGGAATGGTTAAAAGTGCATGAAAATGGCCAATTTACTCAATCTGAGTTCTCAAAAAGGGTTTCTTCACCCCGGGAAGTGAAATAAATACCATTTGGAGGCATTTAATGTTCGAGCAAAAACTGCTGATTTTCGACAAAAGAGATAACACCCCCCCATTACGTCATGCTTCAGAAATGTGGAAAATGGTCCGTTTTCAAATGTTTTATTTTTGAACGTCAGTTCACATTTGTAGGTGGATCATCAGTGTTAGAGCTAAAATTAGCATGTTTAAAGTGATTTTCATGATTCCAGGGGCTCGGGAAGTTAATTAAATACCATTTGGAGGCATTTAATGTTCGAGCAAAAACGGCTGATTTTTCGACAAAAGAGATAACACCCCCCCATTACGTCATGCTTCAGAAATGTGGAAAATGGTCCGTTTTCAAATGTTTTATTTTTGAACGTCAGTTCACATTTTTAGGTGGATCATCAGTGTTAGAGCTAAAATTAGCATGTTTAAAGTGATTTTCATGCTTCCAGGGGCTCGGGAAGTTAATTAAATACCATTTGGAGGCATTTAATGTTCGAGCAAAAACGGCTGATTTTCGACAAAAGAGATAACACCCCCCCATTACGTCATGCTTCAGAAATGTGGAAAATGGTCCGTTTTCAAATGTTTTATTTTTGAACGTCAGTTCACATTTGTAGGTGGATCATCAGTGTTAGAGCTAAAATTAGCATGTTTAAAGTGATTTTCATGCTTCCAGGGGCTCGGGAAGTGAAATAAATACCATTTGGAGGCATTTAATGTTCGCGCAAAAACGGCTGATTTTCGACAAAAGAGATAACACCCCCCCATTACGTCATGCTTCAGAAATGTGGAAAATGGTCCGTTTTCAAATGTTTTATTTTTGAACGTCAGTTCACATTTGTAGGTGGATCATCAGTGTTAGAGCTAAAATTAGCATGTTTAAAGTGATTTTCATGCTTCCAGGGGCTCGGGAAGTGAAATAAATACCATTTGGAGGCATTTAATGTTCGCGCAAAAACAGCTGATTTTCGACAAAAGAGATAACACCCCCCCATTACGTCATGCTTCAGAAATGTGGAAAATGGTCCGTTTTCAAATGTTTTATTTTTGAACGTCAGTTCACATTTGTAGGTGGATCATCAGTGTTAGAGCTAAAATTAGCATGTTTAAAGTGATTTTCATGCTTCCAGGGGCTCGGGAAGTTAATTAAATACCATTTGGAGGCATTTATTGTTCGAGCAAAAACGGCTGATTTTCGACAAAAGAGATAACACCCCCCCATTACGTCATGCTTCAGAAATGTGGAAAATGGTCCGTTTTCAAATGTTTTATTTTTGAACGTCAGTTCACATTTGTAGGTGGATCATCAGTGTTAGAGCTAAAATTAGCATGTTTAAAGTGATTTTCATGCTTCCAGGGGCCCAAAACACAAGATTAATGGAATGGTTAAAAGTGCATGAAAATGGCCAATTTACTCACTCTGAGTTCTCAAAAAGGGTTTCTTCACCCCGGGAAGTGAAATAAATACCATTTGGAGGCATTTAATGTTCGAGCAAAAACGGCTGATTTTCGACAAAAGAGATAACACCCCCCCATTACGTCATGCTTCAGAAATGTGGAAAATGGTCCGTTTTCAAATGTTTTATTTTTGAACGTCAGTTCACATTTGTAGGTGGATCATCAGTGTTAGAGCTAAAATTAGCATGTTTAAAGTGATTTTCATGCTTCCAGGGGCTCGGGAAGTTAATTAAATACCATTTGGAGGCATTTAATGTTCGAGCAAAAACGGCTGATTTTCGACAAAAGAGATAACACCCCCCCATTACGTCATGCTTCAGAAATGTGGAAAATGGTCCGTTTTCAAATGTTTTATTTGTGAACGTCAGTTCACATTTGTAGGTGGATCATCAGTGTTAGAGCTAAAATTAGCATGTTTAAAGTGATTTTCATGCTTCCAGGGGCTCGGGAAGTTAATTAAATACCATTTGGAGGCATTTAATGTTCGAGCAAAAACGGCTGATTTTCGACAAAAGAGATAACACCCCCCCATTACGTCATGCTTCAGAAATGTGGAAAATGGTCCGTTTTCAAATGTTTTATTTTTGAACGTCAGTTCACATTTGTAGGTGGATCATCAGTGTTAGAGCTAAAATTAGCATGTTTAAAGTGATTTTCATGCTTCCAGGGGCCCAAAACACAAGATTAATGGAATGGTTAAAAGTGCATGAAAATGGCCAATTTACTCAATCTGAGTTCTCAAAAAGGGTTTCTTCACCCCGGGAAGTGAAATAAATACCATTTGGAGGCATTTAATGTTCGAGCAAAAACTGCTGATTTTCGACAAAAGAGATAACACCCCCCCATTACGTCATGCTTCAGAAATGTGGAAAATGGTCCGTTTTCAAATGTTTTATTTTTGAACGTCAGTTCACATTTGTAGGTGGATCATCAGTGTTAGAGCTAAAATTAGCATGTTTAAAGTGATTTTCATGCTTCCAGGGGCTCGGGAAGTTAATTAAATACCATTTGGAGGCATTTATTGTTCGAGCAAAAACGGCTGATTTTCGACAAAAGAGATAACACCCCCCCATTACGTCATGCTTCAGAAATGTGGAAAATGGTCCGTTTTCAAATGTTTTATTTTTGAACGTCAGTTCACATTTGTAGGTGGATCATCAGTGTTAGAGCTAAAATTAGCATGTTTAAAGTGATTTTCATGCTTCCAGGGGCCCAAAACACAAGATTAATGGAATGGTTAAAAGTGCATGAAAATGGCCAATTTACTCACTCTGAGTTCTCAAAAAGGGTTTCTTCACCCCGGGAAGTGAAATAAATACCATTTGGAGGCATTTAATGTTCGAGCAAAAACGGCTGATTTTCGACAAAAGAGATAACACCCCCCCATTACGTCATGCTTCAGAAATGTGGAAAATGGTCCGTTTTCAAATGTTTTATTTTTGAACGTCAGTTCACATTTGTAGGTGGATCATCAGTGTTAGAGCTAAAATTAGCATGTTTAAAGTGATTTTCATGCTTCCAGGGGCTCGGGAAGTTAATTAAATACCATTTGGAGGCATTTAATGTTCGAGCAAAAACGGCTGATTTTCGACAAAAGAGATAACACCCCCCCATTACGTCATGCTTCAGAAATGTGGAAAATGGTCCGTTTTCAAATGTTTTATTTGTGAACGTCAGTTCACATTTGTAGGTGGATCATCAGTGTTAGAGCTAAAATTAGCATGTTTAAAGTGATTTTCATGCTTCCAGGGGCTCGGGAAGTTAATTAAATACCATTTGGAGGCATTTAATGTTCGAGCAAAAACGGCTGATTTTCGACAAAAGAGATAACACCCCCCCATTACGTCATGCTTCAGAAATGTGGAAAATGGTCCGTTTTCAAATGTTTTATTTTTGAACGTCAGTTCACATTTGTAGGTGGATCATCAGTGTTAGAGCTAAAATTAGCATGTTTAAAGTGATTTTCATGCTTCCAGGGGCTCGGGAAGTGAAATAAATACCATTTGGAGGCATTTAATGTTCGAGCAAAAACGGCTGATTTTCGACAAAAGAGATAACACCCCCCCATTACGTCATGCTTCAGAAATGTGGAAAATGGTCCGTTTTCAAATTTTTTATTTTTGAACGTCAGTTCACATTTGTAGGTGGATCATCAGTGTTAGAGCTAAAATTAGCATGTTTAAAGTGATTTTCATGCTTCCAGGGGCTCGGGAAGTTAATTAAATACCATTTGGAGGCGTTTAATGTTCGAGCAAAAACGGCTGATTTTCGACAAAAGAGATAACACCCCCCCATTACGTCATTCTTCAGAAATTTGGAAAATGGTCCGTTTTCAAATGTTTTATTTTTGAACGTCAGTTCACATTTGTAGGTGGATCATCAGTGTTAGAGCTAAAATTAGCATGTTTAAAGTGATTTTCATGCTTCCAGGGGCTCGGGAAGTGAAATAAATACCATTTGGAGGCATTTAATGTTCGAGCAAAAACGGCTGATTTTCGACAAAAGAGATAACACCCCCCCCATTACGTCATGCTTCAGAAATGTGGAAAATGGTCCGTTTTCAAATGTTTTTTTTTTGAACGTCAGTTCACATTTGTAGGTGGATCATCAGTGTTAGAGCTAAAATTAGCATGTTTAAAGTGATTTTCATGCTTCCAGGGGCTCGGGAAGTTAATTAAATACAATTTGGAGGCATTTAATGTTCGAGCAAAAACGGCTGATTTTCGACAAAAGAGATAACACCCCCCCATTACGTCATGCTTCAGAAATGTGGAAAATGGTCCGTTTTCAAATGTTTTCACATTTGTAGGTGGATCATCAGTGTTAGAGCTAAAATTAGCATGTTTAAAGTGATTTTCATGCTTCCAGGGGCCCAAAACACAAGATTAATGGAATGGTTAAAAGTGCATGAAAATGGCCAATTTACTCAATCTGAGTTCTCAAAAAGGGTTTCTTCACCCCGGGAAGTGAAATAAATACCATTTGGAGGCATTTAATGTTCGAGCAAAAACTGCTGATTTTCGACAAAAGAGATAACACCCCCCCATTACGTCATGCTTCAGAAATGTGGAAAATGGTCCGTTTTCAAATGTTTTATTTTTGAACGTCAGTTCACATTTGTAGGTGGATCATCAGTGTTAGAGCTAAAATTAGCATGTTTAAAGTGATTTTCATGATTCCAGGGGCTCGGGAAGTTAATTAAATACCATTTGGAGGCATTTAATGTTCGAGCAAAAACGGCTGATTTTTCGACAAAAGAGATAACACCCCCCCATTACGTCATGCTTCAGAAATGTGGAAAATGGTCCGTTTTCAAATGTTTTATTTTTGAACGTCAGTTCACATTTTTAGGTGGATCATCAGTGTTAGAGCTAAAATTAGCATGTTTAAAGTGATTTTCATGCTTCCAGGGGCTCGGGAAGTTAATTAAATACCATTTGGAGGCATTTAATGTTCGAGCAAAAACGGCTGATTTTCGACAAAAGAGATAACACCCCCCCATTACGTCATGCTTCAGAAATGTGGAAAATGGTCCGTTTTCAAATGTTTTATTTTTGAACGTCAGTTCACATTTGTAGGTGGATCATCAGTGTTAGAGCTAAAATTAGCATGTTTAAAGTGATTTTCATGCTTCCAGGGGCTCGGGAAGTGAAATAAATACCATTTGGAGGCATTTAATGTTCGCGCAAAAACGGCTGATTTTCGACAAAAGAGATAACACCCCCCCATTACGTCATGCTTCAGAAATGTGGAAAATGGTCCGTTTTCAAATGTTTTATTTTTGAACGTCAGTTCACATTTGTAGGTGGATCATCAGTGTTAGAGCTAAAATTAGCATGTTTAAAGTGATTTTCATGCTTCCAGGGGCTCGGGAAGTGAAATAAATACCATTTGGAGGCATTTAATGTTCGCGCAAAAACAGCTGATTTTCGACAAAAGAGATAACACCCCCCCATTACGTCATGCTTCAGAAATGTGGAAAATGGTCCGTTTTCAAATGTTTTATTTTTGAACGTCAGTTCACATTTGTAGGTGGATCATCAGTGTTAGAGCTAAAATTAGCATGTTTAAAGTGATTTTCATGCTTCCAGGGGCTCGGGAAGTTAATTAAATACCATTTGGAGGCATTTATTGTTCGAGCAAAAACGGCTGATTTTCGACAAAAGAGATAACACCCCCCCATTACGTCATGCTTCAGAAATGTGGAAAATGGTCCGTTTTCAAATGTTTTATTTTTGAACGTCAGTTCACATTTGTAGGTGGATCATCAGTGTTAGAGCTAAAATTAGCATGTTTAAAGTGATTTTCATGCTTCCAGGGGCCCAAAACACAAGATTAATGGAATGGTTAAAAGTGCATGAAAATGGCCAATTTACTCACTCTGAGTTCTCAAAAAGGGTTTCTTCACCCCGGGAAGTGAAATAAATACCATTTGGAGGCATTTAATGTTCGAGCAAAAACGGCTGATTTTCGACAAAAGAGATAACACCCCCCCATTACGTCATGCTTCAGAAATGTGGAAAATGGTCCGTTTTCAAATGTTTTATTTTTGAACGTCAGTTCACATTTGTAGGTGGATCATCAGTGTTAGAGCTAAAATTAGCATGTTTAAAGTGATTTTCATGCTTCCAGGGGCTCGGGAAGTTAATTAAATACCATTTGGAGGCATTTAATGTTCGAGCAAAAACGGCTGATTTTCGACAAAAGAGATAACACCCCCCCATTACGTCATGCTTCAGAAATGTGGAAAATGGTCCGTTTTCAAATGTTTTATTTGTGAACGTCAGTTCACATTTGTAGGTGGATCATCAGTGTTAGAGCTAAAATTAGCATGTTTAAAGTGATTTTCATGCTTCCAGGGGCCCAAAACACAAGATTAATGGAATGGTTAAAAGTGCATGAAAATGGCCAATTTACTCACTCTGAGTTCTCAAAAAGGGTTTCTTCACCCCGGGAAGTGAAATAAATACCATTTGGAGGCATTTAATGTTCGAGCAAAAACGGCTGATTTTCGACAAAAGAGATAACACCCCCCCATTACGTCATGCTTCAGAAATGTGGAAAATGGTCCGTTTTCAAATGTTTTATTTTTGAACGTCAGTTCACATTTGTAGGTGGATCATCAGTGTTAGAGCTAAAATTAGCATGTTTAAAGTGATTTTCATGCTTCCAGGGGCTCGGGAAGTTAATTAAATACCATTTGGAGGCATTTAATGTTCGAGCAAAAACGGCTGATTTTCGACAAAAGAGATAACACCCCCCCATTACGTCATGCTTCAGAAATGTGGAAAATGGTCCGTTTTCAAATGTTTTATTTGTGAACGTCAGTTCACATTTGTAGGTGGATCATCAGTGTTAGAGCTAAAATTAGCATGTTTAAAGTGATTTTCATGCTTCCAGGGGCCCAAAACACAAGATTTATGGAATGGTTAAAAGTGCATGAAAATGGCCAATTTACTCACTCTGAGTTCTCAAAAAGGGTTTCTTCACCCCGGGAAGTGAAATAAATACCATTTGGAGGCATTTAATGTTCGAGCAAAAACGGCTGATTTTCGACAAAAGAGATAACACCCCCCCATTACGTCAAGCTTCAGAAATGTGGAAAATGGTCCGTTTTCAAATGTTTTATTTTTGAACGTCAGTTCACATTTGTAGGTGGATCATCAGCGTTAGAGCTAAAATTAGCATGTTTAAAGTGATTTTCATGCTTCCAGGGGCTCGGGAAGTGAAATAAATACCATTTGGAGGCATTTAATGTTCGAGCAAAAACGGCTGATTTTCGACAAAAGAGATAACACCCCCCCATTACGTCATGCTTCAGAAATGTGGAAAATGGTCTGTTTTCAAATGTTTTATTTTTGAACGTCAGTTCACATTTGTAGGTGGATCATCAGTGTTAGAGCTAAAATTAGCATGTTTAAAGTGATTTTCATGCTTCCAGGGGCCCAAAACACAAGATTAATGGAATGGTTAAAAGTGCATGAAAATGGCCAATTTACTCACTCTGAGTTCTCAAAAAGGGTTTCTTCACCCCGGGAAGTGAATTAAATACCATTTGGAGGCATTTAATGTTCGAGCAAAAACGGCTGATTTTCGACAAAAGAGATAACACCCCCCCATTACGTCATGCTTCAGAAATGTGGAAAATGGTCCGTTTTCAAATGTTTTATTTTTGAACGTCAGTTCACATTTATAGGTGGATCATCAGTGTTAGAGCTAAAATTAGCATGTTTAAAGTGATTTTCATGCTTCCAGGGGCTCGGGAAGTTAATTAAATACCATTTGGAGGCATTTAATGTTCGAGCAAAAACGGCTGATTTTCGACAAAAGAGATAACACCCCCCCATTACGTCATGCTTCAGAAATGTGGAAAATGGTCCGTTTTCAAATGTTTTATTTTTGAACGTCAGTTCACATTTGTAGGTGGATCATCAGTGTTAGAGCTAAAATTAGCATGTTTAAAGTGATTTTCATGCTTCCAGGGGCTCGGGAAGTGAAATAAATACCATTTGGAGGCATTTAATGTTCGAGCAAAAACGGCTGATTTTCGACCAAAGAGATAACACCCCCCCATTACGTCATGCTTCAGAAATGTGGAAAATGGTCCGTTTTCAAATGTTTTATTTTTGAACGTCAGTTCACATTTGTAGGTGGATCATCAGTGTTAGAGCTAAAATTAGCATGTTTAAAGTGATTTTCATGCTTCCAGGGGCTCGGGAAGTTAATTAAATACCATTTGGAGGCATTTAATGTTCGAGCAAAAACGGCTGATTTTCGACAAAAGAGATAACACCCCCCCATTACGTCATGCTTCAGAAATGTGGAAAATGGTCCTTTTTCAAATGTTTTATTTTTGAACGTCAGTTCACATTTGTAGGTGGATCATCAGTGTTAGAGCTAAAATTAGCATGTTTAAAGTGATTTTCATGCTTCCAGGGGCTCGGGAAGTTAATTAAATACCATTTGGAGGCATTTAATGTTCGAGCAAAAACGGCTGATTTTCGACAAAAGAGATAACACCCCCCCATTACGTCATGCTTCAGAAATGTGGAAAATGGTCCGTTTTCAAATGTTTTATTTTTGAACGTCAGTTCACATTTGTAGGTGGATCATCAGTGTTAGAGCTAAAATTAGCATGTTTAAAGTGATTTTCATGCTTCCAGGGGCCCAAAACACAAGATTAATGGAATGGTTAAAAGTGCATGAAAATGGCCAATTTACTCACTCTGAGTTCTCAAAAAGGGTTTCTTCACCCCGGGAAGTGAAATAAATACCATTTGGAGGCATTTAATGTTCGAGCAAAAACGGCTGATTTTCGACAAAAGAGATAACACCCCCCCCATTACGTCATGCTTCAGAAATGTGGAAAATGGTCAGTTTTCAAATGTTTTATTTTTGAACGTCAGTTCACATTTGTAGGTGGATCATCAGTGTTAGAGCTAAAATTAGCATGTTTAAAGTGATTTTCATGCTTCCAGGGGCTCGGGAAGTTAATTAAATACCATTTGGAGGCATTTAATGTTCGAGCAAAAACGGCTAATTTTCGACAAAAGAGATAACACCCCCCCATTACGTCATGCTTCAGAAATGTGGAAAATGGTCCGTTTTCAAATGTTTTATTTTTGAACGTCAGTTCACATTTGTAGGTGGATCATCAGTGTTAGAGCTAAAATTAGCATGTTTAAAGTGATTTTCATGCTTCCAGGGGCCCAAAACACAAGATTTATGGAATGGTTAAAAGTGCATGAAAATGGCCAATTTACTCACTCTGAGTTCTCAAAAAGGGTTTCTTCACCCCGGGAAGTGAAATAAATACCATTTGGAGGCATTTAATGTTCGAGCAAAAACGGCTGATTTTCGACAAAAGAGATAACACCCCCCCATTATGTCATGCTTCAGAAATGTGGAAAATGGTCCGTTTTCAAATGTTTTATTTTTGAACGTCAGTTCACATTTGTAGGTGGATCATCAGTGTTAGAGCTAAAATTAGCATGTTTAAAGTGATTTTCATGCTTCCAGGGGCTCGGGAAGTTAATTAAATACCATTTGGAGGCATTTAATGTTCGAGCAAAAACGGCTGATTTTCGACAAAAGAGATAACACCCCCCCATTACGTCATGCTTCAGAAATGTGGAAGATGGTCCGTTTTCAAATGTTTTATTTTTGAACGTCAGTTCACATTTGTAGGTGGATCATCAGTGTTAGAGCTAAAATTAGCATGTTTAAAGTGATTTTCATGCTTCCAGGGGCCCAAAACACAAGATTTATGGAATGGTTAAAAGTGCATGAAAATGGCCAATTTACTCACTCTGAGTTCTCAAAAAGGGTTTCTTCACCCCGGGAAGTTAATTAAATACCATTTGGAGGCATTTAATGTTCGAGCAAAAACGGCTGATTTTCGACAAAAGAGATAACACCCCCCCATTACGTCATGCTTCAGAAATGTGGAAAATGGTCCGTTTTCAAATGTTTTATTTTTGAACGTCAGTTCACATTTGTAGGTGGATCATCAGTGTTAGAGCTAAAATTAGCATGTTTAAAGTGATTTTCATGCTTCCAGGGGCTCGGGAAGTTAATTAAATACCATTTGGAGGCATTTAATGTTCGAGCAAAAACGGCTGATTTTCGACAAAAGAGATAACACCCCCCCATTACGTCATGCTTCAGAAATGTGGAAAATGGTCCGTTTTCAAATGTTTTATTTTTGAACGTCAGTTCACATTTGTAGGTGGATCATCAGTGTTAGAGCTAAAATTAGCATGTTTAAAGTGATTTTCATGCTTCCAGGGGCCCAAAACACAAGATTTATGGAATGGTTAAAAGTGCATGAAAATGGCCAATGTACTCACTCTGAGTTCTCAAAAAGGGTTTCTTCACCCCGGGAAGTTAATTAAATACCATTTGGAGGCATTTAATGTTCGAGCAAAAACGGCTGATTCTCGACAAAAGAGATAACACCCCCCCATTACGTCATGCTTCAGAAATGTGGAAAATGGTCCGTTTTCAAATGTTTTATTTTTGAACGTCAGTTCACATTTGTAGGTGGATCATCAGTGTTAGAGCTAAAATTAGCATGTTTAAAGTGATTTTCATGCTTCCAGGGGCTCGGGAAGTTAATTAAATACCATTTGGAGGCATTTAATGTTCGAGCAAAAACGGCTGATTTTCGACAAAAGAGATAACACCCCCCCATTACGTCATGCTTCAGAAATGTGGAAAATGGTCCGTTTTCAAATGTTTTATTTTTGAACGTCAGTTCACATTTGTAGGTGGATCATCAGTGTTAGAGCTAAAATTAGCATGTTTAAAGTGATTTTCATGCTTCCAGGGGCTCGGGAAGTGAAATAAATACCCTTTGGAGGCATTTAATGTTCGAGCAAAAACCGCTGATTTTCGACAAAAGAGATAACACCCCCCCATTACGTCATGCTTCAGAAATGTGGAAAATGGTCCGTTTTCAAATGTTTTATTTTTGAACGTCAGTTCACATTTGTAGGTGGATCATCAGTGTTAGAGCTAAAATTAGCATGTTTAAAGTGATTTTCATGCTTCCAGGGGCTCGGGAAGTTAATTAAATACCATTTGGAGGCATTTAATGTTCGAGCAAAAACGGCTGATTTTCGACAAAAGAGATAACACCCCCCCATTACGTCATGCTTCAGAAATGTGGAAAATGGTCCGTTTTCAAATGTTTTATTTGTGAACGTCAGTTCACATTTGTAGGTGGATCATCAGTGTTAGAGCTAAAATTAGCATGTTTAAAGTGATTTTCATGCTTCCAGGGGCCCAAAACACAAGATTTATGGAATGGTTAAAAGTGCATGAAAATGGCCAATTTACTCACTCTGAGTTCTCAAAAAGGGTTTCTTCACCCCGGGAAGTGAAATAAATACCATTTGGAGGCATTTAATGTTCGAGCAAAAACGGCTGATTTTCGACAAAAGAGATAACACCCCCCCCATTACGTCAAGCTTCAGAAATGTGGAAAATGGTCCGTTTTCAAATGTTTTATTTTTGAACGTCAGTTCACATTTGTAGGTGGATCATCAGTGTTAGAGCTAAAATTAGCATGTTTAAAGTGATTTTCATGCTTCCAGGGGCTCGGGAAGTGAAATAAATACCATTTGGAGGCATTTAATGTTCGAGCAAAAACGGCTGATTTTCGACAAAAGAGATAACACCCCCCATTACGTCATGCTTCAGAAATGTGGAAAATGGTCCGTTTTCAAATTTTTTATTTTTGAACGTCAGTTCACATTTGTAGGTGGATCATCAGTGTTAGAGCTAAAATTAGCATGTTTAAAGTGATTTTCATGCTTCCAGGGGCTCGGGAAGTTAATGAAATACCATTTGGAGGCGTTTAATGTTCGAGCAAAAACGGCTGATTTTCGACAAAAGAGATAACACCCCCCCATTACGTCATTCTTCAGAAATTTGGAAAATGGTCCGTTTTCAAATGTTTTATTTTTGAACGTCAGTTCACATTTGTAGGTGGATCATCAGTGTTAGAGCTAAAATTAGCATGTTTAAAGTGATTTTCATGCTTCCAGGGGCTCGGGAAGTGAAATAAATACCATTTGGAGGCATTTAATGTTCGAGCAAAAACGGCTGATTTTCGACAAAAGAGATAACACCCCCCCATTACGTCATGCTTCAGAAATGTGGAAAATGGTCCGTTTTCAAATGTTTTTTTTTTGAACGTCAGTTCACATTTGTAGGTGGATCATCAGTGTTAGAGCTAAAATTAGCATGTTTAAAGTGATTTTCATGCTTCCAGGGGCTCGGGAAGTTAATTAAATACAATTTGGAGGCATTTAATGTTCGAGCAAAAACGGCTGATTTTCGACAAAAGAGATAACACCCCCCCATTACGTCATGCTTCAGAAATGTGGAAAATGGTCCGTTTTCAAATGTTTTCACATTTGTAGGTGGATCATCAGTGTTAGAGCTAAAATTAGCATGTTTAAAGTGATTTTCATGCTTCCAGGGGCCCAAAACACAAGATTAATGGAATGGTTAAAAGTGCATGAAAATGGCCAATTTACTCAATCTGAGTTCTCAAAAAGGGTTTCTTCACCCCGGGAAGTGAAATAAATACCATTTGGAGGCATTTAATGTTCGAGCAAAAACTGCTGATTTTCGACAAAAGAGATAACACCCCCCCATTACGTCATGCTTCAGAAATGTGGAAAATGGTCCGTTTTCAAATGTTTTATTTTTGAACGTCAGTTCACATTTGTAGGTGGATCATCAGTGTTAGAGCTAAAATTAGCATGTTTAAAGTGATTTTCATGATTCCAGGGGCTCGGGAAGTTAATTAAATACCATTTGGAGGCATTTAATGTTCGAGCAAAAACGGCTGATTTTTCGACAAAAGAGATAACACCCCCCCATTACGTCATGCTTCAGAAATGTGGAAAATGGTCCGTTTTCAAATGTTTTATTTTTGAACGTCAGTTCACATTTTTAGGTGGATCATCAGTGTTAGAGCTAAAATTAGCATGTTTAAAGTGATTTTCATGCTTCCAGGGGCTCGGGAAGTTAATTAAATACCATTTGGAGGCATTTAATGTTCGAGCAAAAACGGCTGATTTTCGACAAAAGAGATAACACCCCCCCATTACGTCATGCTTCAGAAATGTGGAAAATGGTCCGTTTTCAAATGTTTTATTTTTGAACGTCAGTTCACATTTGTAGGTGGATCATCAGTGTTAGAGCTAAAATTAGCATGTTTAAAGTGATTTTCATGCTTCCAGGGGCTCGGGAAGTGAAATAAATACCATTTGGAGGCATTTAATGTTCGCGCAAAAACGGCTGATTTTCGACAAAAGAGATAACACCCCCCCATTACGTCATGCTTCAGAAATGTGGAAAATGGTCCGTTTTCAAATGTTTTATTTTTGAACGTCAGTTCACATTTGTAGGTGGATCATCAGTGTTAGAGCTAAAATTAGCATGTTTAAAGTGATTTTCATGCTTCCAGGGGCTCGGGAAGTGAAATAAATACCATTTGGAGGCATTTAATGTTCGCGCAAAAACAGCTGATTTTCGACAAAAGAGATAACACCCCCCCATTACGTCATGCTTCAGAAATGTGGAAAATGGTCCGTTTTCAAATGTTTTATTTTTGAACGTCAGTTCACATTTGTAGGTGGATCATCAGTGTTAGAGCTAAAATTAGCATGTTTAAAGTGATTTTCATGCTTCCAGGGGCTCGGGAAGTTAATTAAATACCATTTGGAGGCATTTATTGTTCGAGCAAAAACGGCTGATTTTCGACAAAAGAGATAACACCCCCCCATTACGTCATGCTTCAGAAATGTGGAAAATGGTCCGTTTTCAAATGTTTTATTTTTGAACGTCAGTTCACATTTGTAGGTGGATCATCAGTGTTAGAGCTAAAATTAGCATGTTTAAAGTGATTTTCATGCTTCCAGGGGCCCAAAACACAAGATTAATGGAATGGTTAAAAGTGCATGAAAATGGCCAATTTACTCACTCTGAGTTCTCAAAAAGGGTTTCTTCACCCCGGGAAGTGAAATAAATACCATTTGGAGGCATTTAATGTTCGAGCAAAAACGGCTGATTTTCGACAAAAGAGATAACACCCCCCCATTACGTCATGCTTCAGAAATGTGGAAAATGGTCCGTTTTCAAATGTTTTATTTTTGAACGTCAGTTCACATTTGTAGGTGGATCATCAGTGTTAGAGCTAAAATTAGCATGTTTAAAGTGATTTTCATGCTTCCAGGGGCTCGGGAAGTTAATTAAATACCATTTGGAGGCATTTAATGTTCGAGCAAAAACGGCTGATTTTCGACAAAAGAGATAACACCCCCCCATTACGTCATGCTTCAGAAATGTGGAAAATGGTCCGTTTTCAAATGTTTTATTTGTGAACGTCAGTTCACATTTGTAGGTGGATCATCAGTGTTAGAGCTAAAATTAGCATGTTTAAAGTGATTTTCATGCTTCCAGGGGCCCAAAACACAAGATTAATGGAATGGTTAAAAGTGCATGAAAATGGCCAATTTACTCACTCTGAGTTCTCAAAAAGGGTTTCTTCACCCCGGGAAGTGAAATAAATACCATTTGGAGGCATTTAATGTTCGAGCAAAAACGGCTGATTTTCGACAAAAGAGATAACACCCCCCCATTACGTCATGCTTCAGAAATGTGGAAAATGGTCCGTTTTCAAATGTTTTATTTTTGAACGTCAGTTCACATTTGTAGGTGGATCATCAGTGTTAGAGCTAAAATTAGCATGTTTAAAGTGATTTTCATGCTTCCAGGGGCTCGGGAAGTTAATTAAATACCATTTGGAGGCATTTAATGTTCGAGCAAAAACGGCTGATTTTCGACAAAAGAGATAACACCCCCCCATTACGTCATGCTTCAGAAATGTGGAAAATGGTCCGTTTTCAAATGTTTTATTTGTGAACGTCAGTTCACATTTGTAGGTGGATCATCAGTGTTAGAGCTAAAATTAGCATGTTTAAAGTGATTTTCATGCTTCCAGGGGCCCAAAACACAAGATTTATGGAATGGTTAAAAGTGCATGAAAATGGCCAATTTACTCACTCTGAGTTCTCAAAAAGGGTTTCTTCACCCCGGGAAGTGAAATAAATACCATTTGGAGGCATTTAATGTTCGAGCAAAAACGGCTGATTTTCGACAAAAGAGATAACACCCCCCCATTACGTCAAGCTTCAGAAATGTGGAAAATGGTCCGTTTTCAAATGTTTTATTTTTGAACGTCAGTTCACATTTGTAGGTGGATCATCAGCGTTAGAGCTAAAATTAGCATGTTTAAAGTGATTTTCATGCTTCCAGGGGCTCGGGAAGTGAAATAAATACCATTTGGAGGCATTTAATGTTCGAGCAAAAACGGCTGATTTTCGACAAAAGAGATAACACCCCCCCATTACGTCATGCTTCAGAAATGTGGAAAATGGTCTGTTTTCAAATGTTTTATTTTTGAACGTCAGTTCACATTTGTAGGTGGATCATCAGTGTTAGAGCTAAAATTAGCATGTTTAAAGTGATTTTCATGCTTCCAGGGGCCCAAAACACAAGATTAATGGAATGGTTAAAAGTGCATGAAAATGGCCAATTTACTCACTCTGAGTTCTCAAAAAGGGTTTCTTCACCCCGGGAAGTGAATTAAATACCATTTGGAGGCATTTAATGTTCGAGCAAAAACGGCTGATTTTCGACAAAAGAGATAACACCCCCCCATTACGTCATGCTTCAGAAATGTGGAAAATGGTCCGTTTTCAAATGTTTTATTTTTGAACGTCAGTTCACATTTATAGGTGGATCATCAGTGTTAGAGCTAAAATTAGCATGTTTAAAGTGATTTTCATGCTTCCAGGGGCTCGGGAAGTTAATTAAATACCATTTGGAGGCATTTAATGTTCGAGCAAAAACGGCTGATTTTCGACAAAAGAGATAACACCCCCCCATTACGTCATGCTTCAGAAATGTGGAAAATGGTCCGTTTTCAAATGTTTTATTTTTGAACGTCAGTTCACATTTGTAGGTGGATCATCAGTGTTAGAGCTAAAATTAGCATGTTTAAAGTGATTTTCATGCTTCCAGGGGCTCGGGAAGTGAAATAAATACCATTTGGAGGCATTTAATGTTCGAGCAAAAACGGCTGATTTTCGACCAAAGAGATAACACCCCCCCATTACGTCATGCTTCAGAAATGTGGAAAATGGTCCGTTTTCAAATGTTTTATTTTTGAACGTCAGTTCACATTTGTAGGTGGATCATCAGTGTTAGAGCTAAAATTAGCATGTTTAAAGTGATTTTCATGCTTCCAGGGGCTCGGGAAGTTAATTAAATACCATTTGGAGGCATTTAATGTTCGAGCAAAAACGGCTGATTTTCGACAAAAGAGATAACACCCCCCCATTACGTCATGCTTCAGAAATGTGGAAAATGGTCCTTTTTCAAATGTTTTATTTTTGAACGTCAGTTCACATTTGTAGGTGGATCATCAGTGTTAGAGCTAAAATTAGCATGTTTAAAGTGATTTTCATGCTTCCAGGGGCTCGGGAAGTTAATTAAATACCATTTGGAGGCATTTAATGTTCGAGCAAAAACGGCTGATTTTCGACAAAAGAGATAACACCCCCCCATTACGTCATGCTTCAGAAATGTGGAAAATGGTCCGTTTTCAAATGTTTTATTTTTGAACGTCAGTTCACATTTGTAGGTGGATCATCAGTGTTAGAGCTAAAATTAGCATGTTTAAAGTGATTTTCATGCTTCCAGGGGCCCAAAACACAAGATTAATGGAATGGTTAAAAGTGCATGAAAATGGCCAATTTACTCACTCTGAGTTCTCAAAAAGGGTTTCTTCACCCCGGGAAGTGAAATAAATACCATTTGGAGGCATTTAATGTTCGAGCAAAAACGGCTGATTTTCGACAAAAGAGATAACACCCCCCCCATTACGTCATGCTTCAGAAATGTGGAAAATGGTCAGTTTTCAAATGTTTTATTTTTGAACGTCAGTTCACATTTGTAGGTGGATCATCAGTGTTAGAGCTAAAATTAGCATGTTTAAAGTGATTTTCATGCTTCCAGGGGCTCGGGAAGTTAATTAAATACCATTTGGAGGCATTTAATGTTCGAGCAAAAACGGCTAATTTTCGACAAAAGAGATAACACCCCCCCATTACGTCATGCTTCAGAAATGTGGAAAATGGTCCGTTTTCAAATGTTTTATTTTTGAACGTCAGTTCACATTTGTAGGTGGATCATCAGTGTTAGAGCTAAAATTAGCATGTTTAAAGTGATTTTCATGCTTCCAGGGGCCCAAAACACAAGATTTATGGAATGGTTAAAAGTGCATGAAAATGGCCAATTTACTCACTCTGAGTTCTCAAAAAGGGTTTCTTCACCCCGGGAAGTGAAATAAATACCATTTGGAGGCATTTAATGTTCGAGCAAAAACGGCTGATTTTCGACAAAAGAGATAACACCCCCCCATTATGTCATGCTTCAGAAATGTGGAAAATGGTCCGTTTTCAAATGTTTTATTTTTGAACGTCAGTTCACATTTGTAGGTGGATCATCAGTGTTAGAGCTAAAATTAGCATGTTTAAAGTGATTTTCATGCTTCCAGGGGCTCGGGAAGTTAATTAAATACCATTTGGAGGCATTTAATGTTCGAGCAAAAACGGCTGATTTTCGACAAAAGAGATAACACCCCCCCATTACGTCATGCTTCAGAAATGTGGAAGATGGTCCGTTTTCAAATGTTTTATTTTTGAACGTCAGTTCACATTTGTAGGTGGATCATCAGTGTTAGAGCTAAAATTAGCATGTTTAAAGTGATTTTCATGCTTCCAGGGGCCCAAAACACAAGATTTATGGAATGGTTAAAAGTGCATGAAAATGGCCAATTTACTCACTCTGAGTTCTCAAAAAGGGTTTCTTCACCCCGGGAAGTTAATTAAATACCATTTGGAGGCATTTAATGTTCGAGCAAAAACGGCTGATTTTCGACAAAAGAGATAACACCCCCCCATTACGTCATGCTTCAGAAATGTGGAAAATGGTCCGTTTTCAAATGTTTTATTTTTGAACGTCAGTTCACATTTGTAGGTGGATCATCAGTGTTAGAGCTAAAATTAGCATGTTTAAAGTGATTTTCATGCTTCCAGGGGCTCGGGAAGTTAATTAAATACCATTTGGAGGCATTTAATGTTCGAGCAAAAACGGCAGATTTTCGACAAAAGAGATAACACCCCCCCATTACGTCATGCTTCAGAAATGTGGAAAATGGTCCGTTTTCAAATGTTTTATTTTTGAACGTCAGTTCACATTTGTAGGTGGATCATCAGTGTTAGAGCTAAAATTAGCATGTTTAAAGTGATTTTCATGCTTCCAGGGGCCCAAAACACAAGATTTATGGAATGGTTAAAAGTGCATGAAAATGGCCAATGTACTCACTCTGAGTTCTCAAAAAGGGTTTCTTCACCCCGGGAAGTTAATTAAATACCATTTGGAGGCATTTAATGTTCGAGCAAAAACGGCTGATTCTCGACAAAAGAGATAACACCCCCCCATTACGTCATGCTTCAGAAATGTGGAAAATGGTCCGTTTTCAAATGTTTTATTTTTGAACGTCAGTTCACATTTGTAGGTGGATCATCAGTGTTAGAGCTAAAATTAGCATGTTTAAAGTGATTTTCATGCTTCCAGGGGCTCGGGAAGTTAATTAAATACCATTTGGAGGCATTTAATGTTCGAGCAAAAACGGCTGATTTTCGACAAAAGAGATAACACCCCCCCATTACGTCATGCTTCAGAAATGTGGAAAATGGTCCGTTTTCAAATGTTTTATTTTTGAACGTCAGTTCACATTTTTAGGTGGATCATCAGTGTTAGAGCTAAAATTAGCATGTTTAAAGTGATTTTCATGCTTCCAGGGGCTCGGGAAGTTAATTAAATACCATTTGGAGGCATTTAATGTTCGAGCAAAAACGGCTGATTTTCGACAAAAGAGATAACACCCCCCCATTACGTCATGCTTCAGAAATGTGGAAAATGGTCCGTTTTCAAATGTTTTATTTTTGAACGTCAGTTCACATTTGTAGGTGGATCATCAGTGTTAGAGCTAAAATTAGCATGTTTAAAGTGATTTTCATGCTTCCAGGGGCTCGGGAAGTGAAATAAATACCATTTGGAGGCATTTAATGTTCGCGCAAAAACGGCTGATTTTCGACAAAAGAGATAACACCCCCCCATTACGTCATGCTTCAGAAATGTGGAAAATGGTCCGTTTTCAAATGTTTTATTTTTGAACGTCAGTTCACATTTGTAGGTGGATCATCAGTGTTAGAGCTAAAATTAGCATGTTTAAAGTGATTTTCATGCTTCCAGGGGCTCGGGAAGTGAAATAAATACCATTTGGAGGCATTTAATGTTCGCGCAAAAACAGCTGATTTTCGACAAAAGAGATAACACCCCCCCATTACGTCATGCTTCAGAAATGTGGAAAATGGTCCGTTTTCAAATGTTTTATTTTTGAACGTCAGTTCACATTTGTAGGTGGATCATCAGTGTTAGAGCTAAAATTAGCATGTTTAAAGTGATTTTCATGCTTCCAGGGGCTCGGGAAGTTAATTAAATACCATTTGGAGGCATTTATTGTTCGAGCAAAAACGGCTGATTTTCGACAAAAGAGATAACACCCCCCCATTACGTCATGCTTCAGAAATGTGGAAAATGGTCCGTTTTCAAATGTTTTATTTTTGAACGTCAGTTCACATTTGTAGGTGGATCATCAGTGTTAGAGCTAAAATTAGCATGTTTAAAGTGATTTTCATGCTTCCAGGGGCCCAAAACACAAGATTAATGGAATGGTTAAAAGTGCATGAAAATGGCCAATTTACTCACTCTGAGTTCTCAAAAAGGGTTTCTTCACCCCGGGAAGTGAAATAAATACCATTTGGAGGCATTTAATGTTCGAGCAAAAACGGCTGATTTTCGACAAAAGAGATAACACCCCCCCATTACGTCATGCTTCAGAAATGTGGAAAATGGTCCGTTTTCAAATGTTTTATTTTTGAACGTCAGTTCACATTTGTAGGTGGATCATCAGTGTTAGAGCTAAAATTAGCATGTTTAAAGTGATTTTCATGCTTCCAGGGGCTCGGGAAGTTAATTAAATACCATTTGGAGGCATTTAATGTTCGAGCAAAAACGGCTGATTTTCGACAAAAGAGATAACACCCCCCCATTACGTCATGCTTATGAAATGTGGAAAATGGTCCGTTTTCAAATGTTTTATTTGTGAACGTCAGTTCACATTTGTAGGTGGATCATCAGTGTTAGAGCTAAAATTAGCATGTTTAAAGTGATTTTCATGCTTCCAGGGGCCCAAAACACAAGATTAATGGAATGGTTAAAAGTGCATGAAAATGGCCAATTTACTCACTCTGAGTTCTCAAAAAGGGTTTCTTCACCCCGGGAAGTGAAATAAATACCATTTGGAGGCATTTAATGTTCGAGCAAAAACGGCTGATTTTCGACAAAAGAGATAACACCCCCCCATTACGTCATGCTTCAGAAATGTGGAAAATGGTCCGTTTTCAAATGTTTTATTTTTGAACGTCAGTTCACATTTGTAGGTGGATCATCAGTGTTAGAGCTAAAATTAGCATGTTTAAAGTGATTTTCATGCTTCCAGGGGCTCGGGAAGTTAATTAAATACCATTTGGAGGCATTTAATGTTCGAGCAAAAACGGCTGATTTTCGACAAAAGAGATAACACCCCCCCATTACGTCATGCTTCAGAAATGTGGAAAATGGTCCGTTTTCAAATGTTTTATTTGTGAACGTCAGTTCACATTTGTAGGTGGATCATCAGTGTTAGAGCTAAAATTAGCATGTTTAAAGTGATTTTCATGCTTCCAGGGGCCCAAAACACAAGATTTATGGAATGGTTAAAAGTGCATGAAAATGGCCAATTTACTCACTCTGAGTTCTCAAAAAGGGTTTCTTCACCCCGGGAAGTGAAATAAATACCATTTGGAGGCATTTAATGTTCGAGCAAAAACGGCTGATTTTCGACAAAAGAGATAACACCCCCCCATTACGTCAAGCTTCAGAAATGTGGAAAATGGTCCGTTTTCAAATGTTTTATTTTTGAACGTCAGTTCACATTTGTAGGTGGATCATCAGCGTTAGAGCTAAAATTAGCATGTTTAAAGTGATTTTCATGCTTCCAGGGGCTCGGGAAGTGAAATAAATACCATTTGGAGGCATTTAATGTTCGAGCAAAAACGGCTGATTTTCGACAAAAGAGATAACACCCCCCCCATTACGTCATGCTTCAGAAATGTGGAAAATGGTCTGTTTTCAAATGTTTTATTTTTGAACGTCAGTTCACATTTGTAGGTGGATCATCAGTGTTAGAGCTAAAATTAGCATGTTTAAAGTGATTTTCATGCTTCCAGGGGCCCAAAACACAAGATTAATGGAATGGTTAAAAGTGCATGAAAATGGCCAATTTACTCACTCTGAGTTCTCAAAAAGGGTTTCTTCACCCCGGGAAGTGAATTAAATACCATTTGGAGGCATTTAATGTTCGAGCAAAAACGGCTGATTTTCGACAAAAGAGATAACACCCCCCCATTACGTCATGCTTCAGAAATGTGGAAAATGGTCCGTTTTCAAATGTTTTATTTTTGAACGTCAGTTCACATTTATAGGTGGATCATCAGTGTTAGAGCTAAAATTAGCATGTTTAAAGTGATTTTCATGCTTCCAGGGGCTCGGGAAGTTAATTAAATACCATTTGGAGGCATTTAATGTTCGAGCAAAAACGGCTGATTTTCGACAAAAGAGATAACACCCCCCCATTACGTCATGCTTCAGAAATGTGGAAAATGGTCCGTTTTCAAATGTTTTATTTTTGAACGTCAGTTCACATTTGTAGGTGGATCATCAGTGTTAGAGCTAAAATTAGCATGTTTAAAGTGATTTTCATGCTTCCAGGGGCTCGGGAAGTGAAATAAATACCATTTGGAGGCATTTAATGTTCGAGCAAAAACGGCTGATTTTCGACCAAAGAGATAACACCCCCCCATTACGTCATGCTTCAGAAATGTGGAAAATGGTCCGTTTTCAAATGTTTTATTTTTGAACGTCAGTTCACATTTGTAGGTGGATCATCAGTGTTAGAGCTAAAATTAGCATGTTTAAAGTGATTTTCATGCTTCCAGGGGCTCGGGAAGTTAATTAAATACCATTTGGAGGCATTTAATGTTCGAGCAAAAACGGCTGATTTTCGACAAAAGAGATAACACCCCCCCATTACGTCATGCTTCAGAAATGTGGAAAATGGTCCTTTTTCAAATGTTTTATTTTTGAACGTCAGTTCACATTTGTAGGTGGATCATCAGTGTTAGAGCTAAAATTAGCATGTTTAAAGTGATTTTCATGCTTCCAGGGGCTCGGGAAGTTAATTAAATACCATTTGGAGGCATTTAATGTTCGAGCAAAAACGGCTGATTTTCGACAAAAGAGATAACACCCCCCCATTACGTCATGCTTCAGAAATGTGGAAAATGGTCCGTTTTCAAATGTTTTATTTTTGAACGTCAGTTCACATTTGTAGGTGGATCATCAGTGTTAGAGCTAAAATTAGCATGTTTAAAGTGATTTTCATGCTTCCAGGGGCCCAAAACACAAGATTAATGGAATGGTTAAAAGTGCATGAAAATGGCCAATTTACTCACTCTGAGTTCTCAAAAAGGGTTTCTTCACCCCGGGAAGTGAAATAAATACCATTTGGAGGCATTTAATGTTCGAGCAAAAACGGCTGATTTTCGACAAAAGAGATAACACCCCCCCCATTACGTCATGCTTCAGAAATGTGGAAAATGGTCAGTTTTCAAATGTTTTATTTTTGAACGTCAGTTCACATTTGTAGGTGGATCATCAGTGTTAGAGCTAAAATTAGCATGTTTAAAGTGATTTTCATGCTTCCAGGGGCTCGGGAAGTTAATTAAATACCATTTGGAGGCATTTAATGTTCGAGCAAAAACGGCTAATTTTCGACAAAAGAGATAACACCCCCCCATTACGTCATGCTTCAGAAATGTGGAAAATGGTCCGTTTTCAAATGTTTTATTTTTGAACGTCAGTTCACATTTGTAGGTGGATCATCAGTGTTAGAGCTAAAATTAGCATGTTTAAAGTGATTTTCATGCTTCCAGGGGCCCAAAACACAAGATTTATGGAATGGTTAAAAGTGCATGAAAATGGCCAATTTACTCACTCTGAGTTCTCAAAAAGGGTTTCTTCACCCCGGGAAGTGAAATAAATACCATTTGGAGGCATTTAATGTTCGAGCAAAAACGGCTGATTTTCGACAAAAGAGATAACACCCCCCCATTATGTCATGCTTCAGAAATGTGGAAAATGGTCCGTTTTCAAATGTTTTATTTTTGAACGTCAGTTCACATTTGTAGGTGGATCATCAGTGTTAGAGCTAAAATTAGCATGTTTAAAGTGATTTTCATGCTTCCAGGGGCTCGGGAAGTTAATTAAATACCATTTGGAGGCATTTAATGTTCGAGCAAAAACGGCTGATTTTCGACAAAAGAGATAACACCCCCCCATTACGTCATGCTTCAGAAATGTGGAAAATGGTCCGTTTTCAAATGTTTTATTTTTGAACGTCAGTTCACATTTGTAGGTGGATCATCAGTGTTAGAGCTAAAATTAGCATGTTTAAAGTGATTTTCATGCTTCCAGGGGCTCGGGAAGTTAATTAAATACCATTTGGAGGCATTTAATGTTCGAGCAAAAACGGCTGATTTTCGACAAAAGAGATAACACCCCCCCATTACGTCATGCTTCAGAAATGTGGAAAATGGTCCGTTTTCAAATGTTTTATTTTTGAACGTCAGTTCACATTTGTAGGTGGATCATCAGTGTTAGAGCTAAAATTAGCATGTTTAAAGTGATTTTCATGCTTCCAGGGGCCCAAAACACAAGATTTATGGAATGGTTAAAAGTGCATGAAAATGGCCAATGTACTCACTCTGAGTTCTCAAAAAGGGTTTCTTCACCCCGGGAAGTTAATTAAATACCATTTGGAGGCATTTAATGTTCGAGCAAAAACGGCTGATTCTCGACAAAAGAGATAACACCCCCCCATTACGTCATGCTTCAGAAATGTGGAAAATGGTCCGTTTTCAAATGTTTTATTTTTGAACGTCAGTTCACATTTGTAGGTGGATCATCAGTGTTAGAGCTAAAATTAGCATGTTTAAAGTGATTTTCATGCTTCCAGGGGCTCGGGAAGTTAATTAAATACCATTTGGAGGCATTTAATGTTCGAGCAAAAACGGCTGATTTTCGACAAAAGAGATAACACCCCCCCATTACGTCATGCTTCAGAAATGTGGAAAATGGTCCGTTTTCAAATGTTTTATTTTTGAACGTCAGTTCACATTTGTAGGTGGATCATCAGTGTTAGAGCTAAAATTAGCATGTTTAAAGTGATTTTCATGCTTCCAGGGGCTCGGGAAGTGAAATAAATACCCTTTGGAGGCATTTAATGTTCGAGCAAAAACGGCTGATTTTCGACAAAAGAGATAACACCCCCCCATTACGTCATGCTTCAGAAATGTGGAAAATGGTCCGTTTTCAAATGTTTTATTTTTGAACGTCAGTTCACATTTGTAGGTGGATCATCAGTGTTAGAGCTAAAATTAGCATGTTTAAAGTGATTTTCATGCTTCCAGGGGCTCGGGAAGTTAATTAAATACCATTTGGAGGCATTTAATGTTCGAGCAAAAACGGCTGATTTTCGACAAAAGAGATAACACCCCCCCATTACGTCATGCTTCAGAAATGTGGAAAATGGTCCGTTTTCAAATGTTTTATTTGTGAACGTCAGTTCACATTTGTAGGTGGATCATCAGTGTTAGAGCTAAAATTAGCATGTTTAAAGTGATTTTCATGCTTCCAGGGGCCCAAAACACAAGATTTATGGAATGGTTAAAAGTGCATGAAAATGGCCAATTTACTCACTCTGAGTTCTCAAAAAGGGTTTCTTCACCCCGGGAAGTGAAATAAATACCATTTGGAGGCATTTAATGTTCGAGCAAAAACGGCTGATTTTCGACAAAAGAGATAACACCCCCCCCATTACGTCAAGCTTCAGAAATGTGGAAAATGGTCCGTTTTCAAATGTTTTATTTTTGAACGTCAGTTCACATTTGTAGGTGGATCATCAGTGTTAGAGCTAAAATTAGCATGTTTAAAGTGATTTTCATGCTTCCAGGGGCTCGGGAAGTGAAATAAATACCATTTGGAGGCATTTAATGTTCGAGCAAAAACGGCTGATTTTCGACAAAAGAGATAACACCCCCCCATTACGTCATGCTTCAGAAATGTGGAAAATGGTCTGTTTTCAAATGTTTTATTTTTGAACGTCAGTTCACATTTGTAGGTGGATCATCAGTGTTAGAGCTAAAATTAGCATGTTTAAAGTGATTTTCATGCTTCCAGGGGCCCAAAACACAAGATTAATGGAATGGTTAAAAGTGCATGAAAATGGCCAATTTACTCACTCTGAGTTCTCAAAAAGGGTTTCTTCACCCCGGGAAGTGAATTAAATACCATTTGGAGGCATTTAATGTTCGAGCAAAAACGGCTGATTTTCGACAAAAGAGATAACACCCCCCCATTACGTCATGCTTCAGAAATGTGGAAAATGGTCCGTTTTCAAATGTTTTATTTTTGAACGTCAGTTCACATTTGTAGGTGGATCATCAGTGTTAGAGCTAAAATTAGCATGTTTAAAGTGATTTTCATGCTTCCAGGGGCTCGGGAAGTTAATTAAATACCATTTGGAGGCGTTTAATGTTCGAGCAAAAACGGCTGATTTTCGACAAAAGAGATAACACCCCCCCATTACGTCATTCTTCAGAAATTTGGAAAATGGTCCGTTTTCAAATGTTTTATTTTTGAACGTCAGTTCACATTTGTAGGTGGATCATCAGTGTTAGAGCTAAAATTAGCATGTTTAAAGTGATTTTCATGCTTCCAGGGGCCCAAAACACAAGATTTATGGAATGGTTAAAAGTGCATGAAAATGGCCAATTTACTCACTCTGAGTTCTCAAAAAGGGTTTCTTCACCCCGGGAAGTTAATTAAATACCATTTGGAGGCATTTAATGTTCGAGCAAAAACGGCTGATTTTCGACAAAAGAGATAACACCCCCCCATTACGTCATGCTTCAGAAATGTGGAAAATGGTCCGTTTTCAAATGTTTTATTTTTGAACGTCAGTTCACATTTGTAGGTGGATCATCAGTGTTAGAGCTAAAATTAGCATGTTTAAAGTGATTTTCATGCTTCCAGGGGCTCGGGAAGTTAATTAAATACCATTTGGAGGCATTTAATGTTCGAGCAAAAACGGCTGATTTTCGACAAAAGAGATAACACCCCCCCATTACGTCATGCTTCAGAAATGTGGAAAATGGTCCGTTTTCAAATGTTTTATTTTTGAACGTCAGTTCACATTTGTAGGTGGATCATCAGTGTTAGAGCTAAAATTAGCATGTTTAAAGTGATTTTCATGCTTCCAGGGGCTCGGGAAGTGAAATAAATACCATTTGGAGGCATTTAATGTTCGAGCAAAAACGGCTGATTTTCGACAAAAGAGATAACACCCCCCCATTACGTCATGCTTCAGAAATGTGGAAAATGGTCCGTTTTCAAATTTTTTATTTTTGAACGTCAGTTCACATTTGTAGGTGGATCATCAGTGTTAGAGCTAAAATTAGCATGTTTAAAGTGATTTTCATGCTTCCAGGGGCTCGGGAAGTTAATTAAATACCATTTGGAGGCGTTTAATGTTCGAGCAAAAACGGCTGATTTTCGACAAAAGAGATAACACCCCCCCATTACGTCATTCTTCAGAAATTTGGAAAATGGTCCGTTTTCAAATGTTTTATTTTTGAACGTCAGTTCACATTTGTAGGTGGATCATCAGTGTTAGAGCTAAAATTAGCATGTTTAAAGTGATTTTCATGCTTCCAGGGGCTCGGGAAGTGAAATAAATACCATTTGGAGGCATTTAATGTTCGAGCAAAAACGGCTGATTTTCGACAAAAGAGATAACACCCCCCCATTACGTCATGCTTCAGAAATGTGGAAAATGGTCCGTTTTCAAATGTTTTTTTTTTGAACGTCAGTTCACATTTGTAGGTGGATCATCAGTGTTAGAGCTAAAATTAGCATGTTTAAAGTGATTTTCATGCTTCCAGGGGCTCGGGAAGTTAATTAAATACAATTTGGAGGCATTTAATGTTCGAGCAAAAACGGCTGATTTTCGACAAAAGAGATAACACCCCCCCATTACGTCATGCTTCAGAAATGTGGAAAATGGTCCGTTTTCAAATGTTTTCACATTTGTAGGTGGATCATCAGTGTTAGAGCTAAAATTAGCATGTTTAAAGTGATTTTCATGCTTCCAGGGGCCCAAAACACAAGATTAATGGAATGGTTAAAAGTGCATGAAAATGGCCAATTTACTCAATCTGAGTTCTCAAAAAGGGTTTCTTCACCCCGGGAAGTGAAATAAATACCATTTGGAGGCATTTAATGTTCGAGCAAAAACTGCTGATTTTCGACAAAAGAGATAACACCCCCCCATTACGTCATGCTTCAGAAATGTGGAAAATGGTCCGTTTTCAAATGTTTTATTTTTGAACGTCAGTTCACATTTGTAGGTGGATCATCAGTGTTAGAGCTAAAATTAGCATGTTTAAAGTGATTTTCATGATTCCAGGGGCTCGGGAAGTTAATTAAATACCATTTGGAGGCATTTAATGTTCGAGCAAAAACGGCTGATTTTTCGACAAAAGAGATAACACCCCCCCATTACGTCATGCTTCAGAAATGTGGAAAATGGTCCGTTTTCAAATGTTTTATTTTTGAACGTCAGTTCACATTTTTAGGTGGATCATCAGTGTTAGAGCTAAAATTAGCATGTTTAAAGTGATTTTCATGCTTCCAGGGGCTCGGGAAGTTAATTAAATACCATTTGGAGGCATTTAATGTTCGAGCAAAAACGGCTGATTTTCGACAAAAGAGATAACACCCCCCCATTACGTCATGCTTCAGAAATGTGGAAAATGGTCCGTTTTCAAATGTTTTATTTTTGAACGTCAGTTCACATTTGTAGGTGGATCATCAGTGTTAGAGCTAAAATTAGCATGTTTAAAGTGATTTTCATGCTTCCAGGGGCTCGGGAAGTGAAATAAATACCATTTGGAGGCATTTAATGTTCGCGCAAAAACGGCTGATTTTCGACAAAAGAGATAACACCCCCCCATTACGTCATGCTTCAGAAATGTGGAAAATGGTCCGTTTTCAAATGTTTTATTTTTGAACGTCAGTTCACATTTGTAGGTGGATCATCAGTGTTAGAGCTAAAATTAGCATGTTTAAAGTGATTTTCATGCTTCCAGGGGCTCGGGAAGTGAAATAAATACCATTTGGAGGCATTTAATGTTCGCGCAAAAACAGCTGATTTTCGACAAAAGAGATAACACCCCCCCATTACGTCATGCTTCAGAAATGTGGAAAATGGTCCGTTTTCAAATGTTTTATTTTTGAACGTCAGTTCACATTTGTAGGTGGATCATCAGTGTTAGAGCTAAAATTAGCATGTTTAAAGTGATTTTCATGCTTCCAGGGGCTCGGGAAGTTAATTAAATACCATTTGGAGGCATTTATTGTTCGAGCAAAAACGGCTGATTTTCGACAAAAGAGATAACACCCCCCCATTACGTCATGCTTCAGAAATGTGGAAAATGGTCCGTTTTCAAATGTTTTATTTTTGAACGTCAGTTCACATTTGTAGGTGGATCATCAGTGTTAGAGCTAAAATTAGCATGTTTAAAGTGATTTTCATGCTTCCAGGGGCCCAAAACACAAGATTAATGGAATGGTTAAAAGTGCATGAAAATGGCCAATTTACTCACTCTGAGTTCTCAAAAAGGGTTTCTTCACCCCGGGAAGTGAAATAAATACCATTTGGAGGCATTTAATGTTCGAGCAAAAACGGCTGATTTTCGACAAAAGAGATAACACCCCCCCATTACGTCATGCTTCAGAAATGTGGAAAATGGTCCGTTTTCAAATGTTTTATTTTTGAACGTCAGTTCACATTTGTAGGTGGATCATCAGTGTTAGAGCTAAAATTAGCATGTTTAAAGTGATTTTCATGCTTCCAGGGGCTCGGGAAGTTAATTAAATACCATTTGGAGGCATTTAATGTTCGAGCAAAAACGGCTGATTTTCGACAAAAGAGATAACACCCCCCCATTACGTCATGCTTCAGAAATGTGGAAAATGGTCCGTTTTCAAATGTTTTATTTGTGAACGTCAGTTCACATTTGTAGGTGGATCATCAGTGTTAGAGCTAAAATTAGCATGTTTAAAGTGATTTTCATGCTTCCAGGGGCCCAAAACACAAGATTAATGGAATGGTTAAAAGTGCATGAAAATGGCCAATTTACTCACTCTGAGTTCTCAAAAAGGGTTTCTTCACCCCGGGAAGTGAAATAAATACCATTTGGAGGCATTTAATGTTCGAGCAAAAACGGCTGATTTTCGACAAAAGAGATAACACCCCCCCCATTACGTCATGCTTCAGAAATGTGGAAAATGGTCCGTTTTCAAATGTTTTATTTTTGAACGTCAGTTCACATTTGTAGGTGGATCATCAGTGTTAGAGCTAAAATTAGCATGTTTAAAGTGATTTTCATGCTTCCAGGGGCTCGGGAAGTTAATTAAATACCATTTGGAGGCATTTAATGTTCGAGCAAAAACGGCTGATTTTCGACAAAAGAGATAACACCCCCCCATTACGTCATGCTTCAGAAATGTGGAAAATGGTCCGTTTTCAAATGTTTTATTTGTGAACGTCAGTTCACATTTGTAGGTGGATCATCAGTGTTAGAGCTAAAATTAGCATGTTTAAAGTGATTTTCATGCTTCCAGGGGCCCAAAACACAAGATTTATGGAATGGTTAAAAGTGCATGAAAATGGCCAATTTACTCACTCTGAGTTCTCAAAAAGGGTTTCTTCACCCCGGGAAGTGAAATAAATACCATTTGGAGGCATTTAATGTTCGAGCAAAAACGGCTGATTTTCGACAAAAGAGATAACACCCCCCCATTACGTCAAGCTTCAGAAATGTGGAAAATGGTCCGTTTTCAAATGTTTTATTTTTGAACGTCAGTTCACATTTCTAGGTGGATCATCAGCGTTAGAGCTAAAATTAGCATGTTTAAAGTGATTTTCATGCTTCCAGGGGCTCGGGAAGTGAAATAAATACCATTTGGAGGCATTTAATGTTCGAGCAAAAACGGCTGATTTTCGACAAAAGAGATAACACCCCCCCATTACGTCATGCTTCAGAAATGTGGAAAATGGTCTGTTTTCAAATGTTTTATTTTTGAACGTCAGTTCACATTTGTAGGTGGATCATCAGTGTTAGAGCTAAAATTAGCATGTTTAAAGTGATTTTCATGCTTCCAGGGGCCCAAAACACAAGATTAATGGAATGGTTAAAAGTGCATGAAAATGGCCAATTAACTCACTCTGAGTTCTCAAAAAGGGTTTCTTCACCCCGGGAAGTGAATTAAATACCATTTGGAGGCATTTAATGTTCGAGCAAAAACGGCTGATTTTCGACAAAAGAGATAACACCCCCCCATTACGTCATGCTTCAGAAATGTGGAAAATGGTCCGTTTTCAAATGTTTTATTTTTGAACGTCAGTTCACATTTATAGGTGGATCATCAGTGTTAGAGCTAAAATTAGCATGTTTAAAGTGATTTTCATGCTTCCAGGGGCTCGGGAAGTTAATTAAATACCATTTGGAGGCATTTAATGTTCGAGCAAAAACGGCTGATTTTCGACAAAAGAGATAACACCCCCCCATTACGTCATGCTTCAGAAATGTGGAAAATGGTCCGTTTTCAAATGTTTTATTTTTGAACGTCAGTTCACATTTGTAGGTGGATCATCAGTGTTAGAGCTAAAATTAGCATGTTTAAAGTGATTTTCATGCTTCCAGGGGCTCGGGAAGTGAAATAAATACCATTTGGAGGCATTTAATGTTCGAGCAAAAACGGCTGATTTTCGACCAAAGAGATAACACCCCCCCATTACGTCATGCTTCAGAAATGTGGAAAATGGTCCGTTTTCAAATGTTTTATTTTTGAACGTCAGTTCACATTTGTAGGTGGATCATCAGTGTTAGAGCTAAAATTAGCATGTTTAAAGTGATTTTCATGCTTCCAGGGGCTCGGGAAGTTAATTAAATACCATTTGGAGGCATTTAATGTTCGAGCAAAAACGGCTGATTTTCGACAAAAGAGATAACACCCCCCCATTACGTCATGCTTCAGAAATGTGGAAAATGGTCCTTTTTCAAATGTTTTATTTTTGAACGTCAGTTCACATTTGTAGGTGGATCATCAGTGTTAGAGCTAAAATTAGCATGTTTAAAGTGATTTTCATGCTTCCAGGGGCTCGGGAAGTTAATTAAATACCATTTGGAGGCATTTAATGTTCGAGCAAAAACGGCTGATTTTCGACAAAAGAGATAACACCCCCCCATTACGTCATGCTTCAGAAATGTGGAAAATGGTCCGTTTTCAAATGTTTTATTTTTGAACGTCAGTTCACATTTGTAGGTGGATCATCAGTGTTAGAGCTAAAATTAGCATGTTTAAAGTGATTTTCATGCTTCCAGGGGCCCAAAACACAAGATTAATGGAATGGTTAAAAGTGCATGAAAATGGCCAATTTCCTCACTCTGAGTTCTCAAAAAGGGTTTCTTCACCCCGGGAAGTGAAATAAATACCATTTGGAGGCATTTAATGTTCGAGCAAAAACGGCTGATTTTCGACAAAAGAGATAACACCCCCCCCATTACGTCATGCTTCAGAAATGTGGAAAATGGTCAGTTTTCAAATGTTTTATTTTTGAACGTCAGTTCACATTTGTAGGTGGATCATCAGTGTTAGAGCTAAAATTAGCATGTTTAAAGTGATTTTCATGCTTCCAGGGGCTCGGGAAGTTAATTAAATACCATTTGGAGGCATTTAATGTTCGAGCAAAAACGGCTAATTTTCGACAAAAGAGATAACACCCCCCCATTACGTCATGCTTCAGAAATGTGGAAAATGGTCCGTTTTCAAATGTTTTATTTTTGAACGTCAGTTCACATTTGTAGGTGGATCATCAGTGTTAGAGCTAAAATTAGCATGTTTAAAGTGATTTTCATGCTTCCAGGGGCCCAAAACACAAGATTTATGGAATGGTTAAAAGTGCATGAAAATGGCCAATTTACTCACTCTGAGTTCTCAAAAAGGGTTTCTTCACCCCGGGAAGTGAAATAAATACCATTTGGAGGCATTTAATGTTCGAGCAAAAACGGCTGATTTTCGACAAAAGAGATAACACCCCCCCATTATGTCATGCTTCAGAAATGTGGAAAATGGTCCGTTTTCAAATGTTTTATTTTTGAACGTCAGTTCACATTTGTAGGTGGATCATCAGTGTTAGAGCTAAAATTAGCATGTTTAAAGTGATTTTCATGCTTCCAGGGGCTCGGGAAGTTAATTAAATACCATTTGGAGGCATTTAATGTTCGAGCAAAAACGGCTGATTTTCGACAAAAGAGATAACACCCCCCCATTACGTCATGCTTCAGAAATGTGGAAGATGGTCCGTTTTCAAATGTTTTATTTTTGAACGTCAGTTCACATTTGTAGGTGGATCATCAGTGTTAGAGCTAAAATTAGCATGTTTAAAGTGATTTTCATGCTTCCAGGGGCCCAAAACACAAGATTTATGGAATGGTTAAAAGTGCATGAAAATGGCCAATTTACTCACTCTGAGTTCTCAAAAAGGGTTTCTTCACCCCGGGAAGTTAATTAAATACCATTTGGAGGCATTTAATGTTCGAGCAAAAACGGCTGATTTTCGACAAAAGAGATAACACCCCCCCATTACGTCATGCTTCAGAAATGTGGAAAATGGTCCGTTTTCAAATGTTTTATTTTTGAACGTCAGTTCACATTTGTAGGTGGGTCATCAGTGTTAGAGCTAAAATTAGCATGTTTAAAGTGATTTTCATGCTTCCAGGGGCTCGGGAAGTTAATTAAATACCATTTGGAGGCATTTAATGTTCGAGCAAAAACGGCTGATTTTCGACAAAAGAGATAACACCCCCCCATTACGTCATGCTTCAGAAATGTGGAAAATGGTCCGTTTTCAAATGTTTTATTTTTGAACGTCAGTTCACATTTGTAGGTGGATCATCAGTGTTAGAGCTAAAATTAGCATGTTTAAAGTGATTTTCATGCTTCCAGGGGCCCAAAACACAAGATTTATGGAATGGTTAAAAGTGCATGAAAATGGCCAATGTACTCACTCTGAGTTCTCAAAAAGGGTTTCTTCACCCCGGGAAGTTAATTAAATACCATTTGGAGGCATTTAATGTTCGAGCAAAAACGGCTGATTCTCGACAAAAGAGATAACACCCCCCCATTACGTCATGCTTCAGAAATGTGGAAAATGGTCCGTTTTCAAATGTTTTATTTTTGAACGTCAGTTCACATTTGTAGGTGGATCATCAGTGTTAGAGCTAAAATTAGCATGTTTAAAGTGATTTTCATGCTTCCAGGGGCTCGGGAAGTTAATTAAATACCATTTGGAGGCATTTAATGTTCGAGCAAAAACGGCTGATTTTCGACAAAAGAGATAACACCCCCCCATTACGTCATGCTTCAGAAATGTGGAAAATGGTCCGTTTTCAAATGTTTTATTTTTGAACGTCAGTTCACATTTGTAGGTGGATCATCAGTGTTAGAGCTAAAATTAGCATGTTTAAAGTGATTTTCATGCTTCCAGGGGCTCGGGAAGTGAAATAAATACCCTTTGGAGGCATTTAATGTTCGAGCAAAAACGGCTGATTTTCGACAAAAGAGATAACACCCCCCCATTACGTCATGCTTCAGAAATGTGGAAAATGGTCCGTTTTCAAATGTTTTATTTTTGAACGTCAGTTCACATTTGTAGGTGGATCATCAGTGTTAGAGCTAAAATTAGCATGTTTAAAGTGATTTTCATGCTTCCAGGGGCTCGGGAAGTTAATTAAATACCATTTGGAGGCATTTAATGTTCGAGCAAAAACGGCTGATTTTCGACAAAAGAGATAACACCCCCCCATTACGTCATGCTTCAGAAATGTGGAAAATGGTCCGTTTTCAAATGTTTTATTTGTGAACGTCAGTTCACATTTGTAGGTGGATCATCAGTGTTAGAGCTAAAATTAGCATGTTTAAAGTGATTTTCATGCTTCCAGGGGCCCAAAACACAAGATTTATGGAATGGTTAAAAGTGCATGAAAATGGCCAATTTACTCACTCTGAGTTCTCAAAAAGGGTTTCTTCACCCCGGGAAGTGAAATAAATACCATTTGGAGGCATTTAATGTTCGAGCAAAAACGGCTGATTTTCGACAAAAGAGATAACACCCCCCCCATTACGTCAAGCTTCAGAAATGTGGAAAATGGTCCGTTTTCAAATGTTTTATTTTTGAACGTCAGTTCACATTTGTAGGTGGATCATCAGTGTTAGAGCTAAAATTAGCATGTTTAAAGTGATTTTCATGCTTCCAGGGGCTCGGGAAGTGAAATAAATACCATTTGGAGGCATTTAATGTTCGAGCAAAAACGGCTGATTTTCGACAAAAGAGATAACACCCCCCCATTACGTCATGCTTCAGAAATGTGGAAAATGGTCTGTTTTCAAATGTTTTATTTTTGAACGTCAGTTCACATTTGTAGGTGGATCATCAGTGTTAGAGCTAAAATTAGCATGTTTAAAGTGATTTTCATGCTTCCAGGGGCCCAAAACACAAGATTAATGGAATGGTTAAAAGTGCATGAAAATGGCCAATTTACTCACTCTGAGTTCTCAAAAAGGGTTTCTTCACCCCGGGAAGTGAATTAAATACCATTTGGAGGCATTTAATGTTCGAGCAAAAACGGCTGATTTTCGACAAAAGAGATAACACCCCCCCATTACGTCATGCTTCAGAAATGTGGAAAATGGTCCGTTTTCAAATGTTTTATTTTTGAACGTCAGTTCACATTTATAGGTGGATCATCAGTGTTAGAGCTAAAATTAGCATGTTTAAAGTGATTTTCATGCTTCCAGGGGCTCGGGAAGTTAATTAAATACCATTTGGAGGCATTTAATGTTCGAGCAAAAACGGCTGATTTTCGACAAAAGAGATAACACCCCCCCATTACGTCATGCTTCAGAAATGTGGAAAATGGTCCGTTTTCAAATGTTTTATTTTTGAACGTCAGTTCACATTTGTAGGTGGATCATCAGTGTTAGAGCTAAAATTAGCATGTTTAAAGTGATTTTCATGCTTCCAGGGGCTCGGGAAGTGAAATAAATACCATTTGGAGGCATTTAATGTTCGAGCAAAAACGGCTGATTTTCGACCAAAGAGATAACACCCCCCCATTACGTCATGCTTCAGAAATGTGGAAAATGGTCCGTTTTCAAATGTTTTATTTTTGAACGTCAGTTCACATTTGTAGGTGGATCATCAGTGTTAGAGCTAAAATTAGCATGTTTAAAGTGATTTTCATGCTTCCAGGGGCCCAAACCACAAGATTTATGGAATGGTTAAAAGTGCATGAAAATGGCCAATTTACTCACTCTGAGTTCTCAAAAAGGGTTTCTTCACCCCGGGAAGTTAATTAAATACCATTTGGAGGCATTTAATGTTCGAGCAAAAACGGCTGATTTTCGACAAAAGAGATAACACCCCCCCATTACGTCATGCTTCAGAAATGTGGAAAATGGTCCGTTTTCAAATGTTTTATTTTTGAACGTCAGTTCACATTTGTAGGTGGATCATCAGTGTTAGAGCTAAAATTAGCATGTTTAAAGTGATTTTCATGCTTCCAGGGGCTCGGGAAGTGAAATAAATACCATTTGGAGGCATTTAATGTTCGAGCAAAAACGGCTGATTTTCGACCAAAGAGATAACACCCCCCCATTACGTCATGCTTCAGAAATGTGGAAAATGGTCCGTTTTCAAATGTTTTATTTTTGAACGTCAGTTCACATTTGTAGGTGGATCATCAGTGTTAGAGCTAAAATTAGCATGTTTAAAGTGATTTTCATGCTTCCAGGGGCCCAAACCACAAGATTTATGGAATGGTTAAAAGTGCATGAAAATGGCCAATTTACTCACTCTGAGTTCTCAAAAAGGGTTTCTTCACCCCGGGAAGTTAATTAAATACCATTTGGAGGCATTTAATGTTCGAGCAAAAACGGCTGATTTTCGACAAAAGAGATAACACCCCCCCATTACGTCATGCTTCAGAAATGTGGAAAATGGTCCGTTTTCAAATGTTTTATTTTTGAACGTCAGTTCACATTTGTAGGTGGATCATCAGTGTTAGAGCTAAAATTAGCATGTTTAAAGTGATTTTCATGCTTCCAGGGGCTCGGGAAGTGAAATAAATACCATTTGGAGGCATTTAATGTTCGAGCAAAAACGGCTGATTTTCGACAAAAGAGATAACACCCCCCCATTACGTCATGCTTCAGAAATGTGGAAAATGGTCTGTTTTCAAATGTTTTATTTTTGAACGTCAGTTCACATTTGTAGGTGGATCATCAGTGTTAGAGCTAAAATTAGCATGTTTAAAGTGATTTTCATGCTTCCAGGGGCCCAAAACACAAGATTAATGGAATGGTTAAAAGTGCATGAAAATGGCCAATTTACTCACTCTGAGTTCTCAAAAAGGGTTTCTTCACCCCGGGAAGTGAATTAAATACCATTTGGAGGCATTTAATGTTCGAGCAAAAACGGCTGATTTTCGACAAAAGAGATAACACCCCCCCATTACGTCATGCTTCAGAAATGTGGAAAATGGTCCGTTTTCAAATGTTTTATTTTTGAACGTCAGTTCACATTTGTAGGTGGATCATCAGTGTTAGAGCTAAAATTAGCATGTTTAAAGTGATTTTCATGCTTCCAGGGGCTCGGGAAGTTAATTAAATACCATTTGGAGGCGTTTAATGTTCGAGCAAAAACGGCTGATTTTCGACAAAAGAGATAACACCCCCCCATTACGTCATTCTTCAGAAATTTGGAAAATGGTCCGTTTTCAAATGTTTTATTTTTGAACGTCAGTTCACATTTGTAGGTGGATCATCAGTGTTAGAGCTAAAATTAGCATGTTTAAAGTGATTTTCATGCTTCCAGGGGCCCAAAACACAAGATTTATGGAATGGTTAAAAGTGCATGAAAATGGCCAATTTACTCACTCTGAGTTCTCAAAAAGGGTTTCTTCACCCCGGGAAGTTAATTAAATACCATTTGGAGGCATTTAATGTTCGAGCAAAAACGGCTGATTTTCGACAAAAGAGATAACACCCCCCCATTACGTCATGCTTCAGAAATGTGGAAAATGGTCCGTTTTCAAATGTTTTATTTTTGAACGTCAGTTCACATTTGTAGGTGGATCATCAGTGTTAGAGCTAAAATTAGCATGTTTAAAGTGATTTTCATGCTTCCAGGGGCTCGGGAAGTTAATTAAATACCATTTGGAGGCATTTAATGTTCGAGCAAAAACGGCTGATTTTCGACAAAAGAGATAACACCCCCCCATTACGTCATGCTTCAGAAATGTGGAAAATGGTCCGTTTTCAAATGTTTTATTTTTGAACGTCAGTTCACATTTGTAGGTGGATCATCAGTGTTAGAGCTAAAATTAGCATGTTTAAAGTGATTTTCATGCTTCCAGGGGCTCGGGAAGTGAAATAAATACCATTTGGAGGCATTTAATGTTCGAGCAAAAACGGCTGATTTTCGACAAAAGAGATAACACCCCCCCATTACGTCATGCTTCAGAAATGTGGAAAATGGTCCGTTTTCAAATTTTTTATTTTTGAACGTCAGTTCACATTTGTAGGTGGATCATCAGTGTTAGAGCTAAAATTAGCATGTTTAAAGTGATTTTCATGCTTCCAGGGGCTCGGGAAGTTAATTAAATACCATTTGGAGGCGTTTAATGTTCGAGCAAAAACGGCTGATTTTCGACAAAAGAGATAACACCCCCCCATTACGTCATTCTTCAGAAATTTGGAAAATGGTCCGTTTTCAAATGTTTTATTTTTGAACGTCAGTTCACATTTGTAGGTGGATCATCAGTGTTAGAGCTAAAATTAGCATGTTTAAAGTGATTTTCATGCTTCCAGGGGCTCGGGAAGTGAAATAAATACCATTTGGAGGCATTTAATGTTCGAGCAAAAACGGCTGATTTTCGACAAAAGAGATAACACCCCCCCATTACGTCATGCTTCAGAAATGTGGAAAATGGTCCGTTTTCAAATGTTTTTTTTTTGAACGTCAGTTCACATTTGTAGGTGGATCATCAGTGTTAGAGCTAAAATTAGCATGTTTAAAGTGATTTTCATGCTTCCAGGGGCTCGGGAAGTTAATTAAATACAATTTGGAGGCATTTAATGTTCGAGCAAAAACGGCTGATTTTCGACAAAAGAGATAACACCCCCCCATTACGTCATGCTTCAGAAATGTGGAAAATGGTCCGTTTTCAAATGTTTTCACATTTGTAGGTGGATCATCAGTGTTAGAGCTAAAATTAGCATGTTTAAAGTGATTTTCATGCTTCCAGGGGCCCAAAACACAAGATTAATGGAATGGTTAAAAGTGCATGAAAATGGCCAATTTACTCAATCTGAGTTCTCAAAAAGGGTTTCTTCACCCCGGGAAGTGAAATAAATACCATTTGGAGGCATTTAATGTTCGAGCAAAAACTGCTGATTTTCGACAAAAGAGATAACACCCCCCCATTACGTCATGCTTCAGAAATGTGGAAAATGGTCCGTTTTCAAATGTTTTATTTTTGAACGTCAGTTCACATTTGTAGGTGGATCATCAGTGTTAGAGCTAAAATTAGCATGTTTAAAGTGATTTTCATGATTCCAGGGGCTCGGGAAGTTAATTAAATACCATTTGGAGGCATTTAATGTTCGAGCAAAAACGGCTGATTTTTCGACAAAAGAGATAACACCCCCCCATTACGTCATGCTTCAGAAATGTGGAAAATGGTCCGTTTTCAAATGTTTTATTTTTGAACGTCAGTTCACATTTTTAGGTGGATCATCAGTGTTAGAGCTAAAATTAGCATGTTTAAAGTGATTTTCATGCTTCCAGGGGCTCGGGAAGTTAATTAAATACCATTTGGAGGCATTTAATGTTCGAGCAAAAACGGCTGATTTTCGACAAAAGAGATAACACCCCCCCATTACGTCATGCTTCAGAAATGTGGAAAATGGTCCGTTTTCAAATGTTTTATTTTTGAACGTCAGTTCACATTTGTAGGTGGATCATCAGTGTTAGAGCTAAAATTAGCATGTTTAAAGTGATTTTCATGCTTCCAGGGGCTCGGGAAGTGAAATAAATACCATTTGGAGGCATTTAATGTTCGCGCAAAAACGGCTGATTTTCGACAAAAGAGATAACACCCCCCCATTACGTCATGCTTCAGAAATGTGGAAAATGGTCCGTTTTCAAATGTTTTATTTTTGAACGTCAGTTCACATTTGTAGGTGGATCATCAGTGTTAGAGCTAAAATTAGCATGTTTAAAGTGATTTTCATGCTTCCAGGGGCTCGGGAAGTGAAATAAATACCATTTGGAGGCATTTAATGTTCGCGCAAAAACAGCTGATTTTCGACAAAAGAGATAACACCCCCCCATTACGTCATGCTTCAGAAATGTGGAAAATGGTCCGTTTTCAAATGTTTTATTTTTGAACGTCAGTTCACATTTGTAGGTGGATCATCAGTGTTAGAGCTAAAATTAGCATGTTTAAAGTGATTTTCATGCTTCCAGGGGCTCGGGAAGTTAATTAAATACCATTTGGAGGCATTTATTGTTCGAGCAAAAACGGCTGATTTTCGACAAAAGAGATAACACCCCCCCATTACGTCATGCTTCAGAAATGTGGAAAATGGTCCGTTTTCAAATGTTTTATTTTTGAACGTCAGTTCACATTTGTAGGTGGATCATCAGTGTTAGAGCTAAAATTAGCATGTTTAAAGTGATTTTCATGCTTCCAGGGGCCCAAAACACAAGATTAATGGAATGGTTAAAAGTGCATGAAAATGGCCAATTTACTCACTCTGAGTTCTCAAAAAGGGTTTCTTCACCCCGGGAAGTGAAATAAATACCATTTGGAGGCATTTAATGTTCGAGCAAAAACGGCTGATTTTCGACAAAAGAGATAACACCCCCCCATTACGTCATGCTTCAGAAATGTGGAAAATGGTCCGTTTTCAAATGTTTTATTTTTGAACGTCAGTTCACATTTGTAGGTGGATCATCAGTGTTAGAGCTAAAATTAGCATGTTTAAAGTGATTTTCATGCTTCCAGGGGCTCGGGAAGTTAATTAAATACCATTTGGAGGCATTTAATGTTCGAGCAAAAACGGCTGATTTTCGACAAAAGAGATAACACCCCCCCATTACGTCATGCTTCAGAAATGTGGAAAATGGTCCGTTTTCAAATGTTTTATTTGTGAACGTCAGTTCACATTTGTAGGTGGATCATCAGTGTTAGAGCTAAAATTAGCATGTTTAAAGTGATTTTCATGCTTCCAGGGGCCCAAAACACAAGATTAATGGAATGGTTAAAAGTGCATGAAAATGGCCAATTTACTCACTCTGAGTTCTCAAAAAGGGTTTCTTCACCCCGGGAAGTGAAATAAATACCATTTGGAGGCATTTAATGTTCGAGCAAAAACGGCTGATTTTCGACAAAAGAGATAACACCCCCCCCATTACGTCATGCTTCAGAAATGTGGAAAATGGTCCGTTTTCAAATGTTTTATTTTTGAACGTCAGTTCACATTTGTAGGTGGATCATCAGTGTTAGAGCTAAAATTAGCATGTTTAAAGTGATTTTCATGCTTCCAGGGGCTCGGGAAGTTAATTAAATACCATTTGGAGGCATTTAATGTTCGAGCAAAAACGGCTGATTTTCGACAAAAGAGATAACACCCCCCCATTACGTCATGCTTCAGAAATGTGGAAAATGGTCCGTTTTCAAATGTTTTATTTGTGAACGTCAGTTCACATTTGTAGGTGGATCATCAGTGTTAGAGCTAAAATTAGCATGTTTAAAGTGATTTTCATGCTTCCAGGGGCCCAAAACACAAGATTTATGGAATGGTTAAAAGTGCATGAAAATGGCCAATTTACTCACTCTGAGTTCTCAAAAAGGGTTTCTTCACCCCGGGAAGTGAAATAAATACCATTTGGAGGCATTTAATGTTCGAGCAAAAACGGCTGATTTTCGACAAAAGAGATAACACCCCCCCATTACGTCAAGCTTCAGAAATGTGGAAAATGGTCCGTTTTCAAATGTTTTATTTTTGAACGTCAGTTCACATTTCTAGGTGGATCATCAGCGTTAGAGCTAAAATTAGCATGTTTAAAGTGATTTTCATGCTTCCAGGGGCTCGGGAAGTGAAATAAATACCATTTGGAGGCATTTAATGTTCGAGCAAAAACGGCTGATTTTCGACAAAAGAGATAACACCCCCCCATTACGTCATGCTTCAGAAATGTGGAAAATGGTCTGTTTTCAAATGTTTTATTTTTGAACGTCAGTTCACATTTGTAGGTGGATCATCAGTGTTAGAGCTAAAATTAGCATGTTTAAAGTGATTTTCATGCTTCCAGGGGCCCAAAACACAAGATTAATGGAATGGTTAAAAGTGCATGAAAATGGCCAATTAACTCACTCTGAGTTCTCAAAAAGGGTTTCTTCACCCCGGGAAGTGAATTAAATACCATTTGGAGGCATTTAATGTTCGAGCAAAAACGGCTGATTTTCGACAAAAGAGATAACACCCCCCCATTACGTCATGCTTCAGAAATGTGGAAAATGGTCCGTTTTCAAATGTTTTATTTTTGAACGTCAGTTCACATTTATAGGTGGATCATCAGTGTTAGAGCTAAAATTAGCATGTTTAAAGTGATTTTCATGCTTCCAGGGGCTCGGGAAGTTAATTAAATACCATTTGGAGGCATTTAATGTTCGAGCAAAAACGGCTGATTTTCGACAAAAGAGATAACACCCCCCCATTACGTCATGCTTCAGAAATGTGGAAAATGGTCCGTTTTCAAATGTTTTATTTTTGAACGTCAGTTCACATTTGTAGGTGGATCATCAGTGTTAGAGCTAAAATTAGCATGTTTAAAGTGATTTTCATGCTTCCAGGGGCTCGGGAAGTGAAATAAATACCATTTGGAGGCATTTAATGTTCGAGCAAAAACGGCTGATTTTCGACCAAAGAGATAACACCCCCCCATTACGTCATGCTTCAGAAATGTGGAAAATGGTCCGTTTTCAAATGTTTTATTTTTGAACGTCAGTTCACATTTGTAGGTGGATCATCAGTGTTAGAGCTAAAATTAGCATGTTTAAAGTGATTTTCATGCTTCCAGGGGCTCGGGAAGTTAATTAAATACCATTTGGAGGCATTTAATGTTCGAGCAAAAACGGCTGATTTTCGACAAAAGAGATAACACCCCCCCATTACGTCATGCTTCAGAAATGTGGAAAATGGTCCTTTTTCAAATGTTTTATTTTTGAACGTCAGTTCACATTTGTAGGTGGATCATCAGTGTTAGAGCTAAAATTAGCATGTTTAAAGTGATTTTCATGCTTCCAGGGGCTCGGGAAGTTAATTAAATACCATTTGGAGGCATTTAATGTTCGAGCAAAAACGGCTGATTTTCGACAAAAGAGATAACACCCCCCCATTACGTCATGCTTCAGAAATGTGGAAAATGGTCCGTTTTCAAATGTTTTATTTTTGAACGTCAGTTCACATTTGTAGGTGGATCATCAGTGTTAGAGCTAAAATTAGCATGTTTAAAGTGATTTTCATGCTTCCAGGGGCCCAAAACACAAGATTAATGGAATGGTTAAAAGTGCATGAAAATGGCCAATTTCCTCACTCTGAGTTCTCAAAAAGGGTTTCTTCACCCCGGGAAGTGAAATAAATACCATTTGGAGGCATTTAATGTTCGAGCAAAAACGGCTGATTTTCGACAAAAGAGATAACACCCCCCCCATTACGTCATGCTTCAGAAATGTGGAAAATGGTCAGTTTTCAAATGTTTTATTTTTGAACGTCAGTTCACATTTGTAGGTGGATCATCAGTGTTAGAGCTAAAATTAGCATGTTTAAAGTGATTTTCATGCTTCCAGGGGCTCGGGAAGTTAATTAAATACCATTTGGAGGCATTTAATGTTCGAGCAAAAACGGCTAATTTTCGACAAAAGAGATAACACCCCCCCATTACGTCATGCTTCAGAAATGTGGAAAATGGTCCGTTTTCAAATGTTTTATTTTTGAACGTCAGTTCACATTTGTAGGTGGATCATCAGTGTTAGAGCTAAAATTAGCATGTTTAAAGTGATTTTCATGCTTCCAGGGGCCCAAAACACAAGATTTATGGAATGGTTAAAAGTGCATGAAAATGGCCAATTTACTCACTCTGAGTTCTCAAAAAGGGTTTCTTCACCCCGGGAAGTGAAATAAATACCATTTGGAGGCATTTAATGTTCGAGCAAAAACGGCTGATTTTCGACAAAAGAGATAACACCCCCCCATTATGTCATGCTTCAGAAATGTGGAAAATGGTCCGTTTTCAAATGTTTTATTTTTGAACGTCAGTTCACATTTGTAGGTGGATCATCAGTGTTAGAGCTAAAATTAGCATGTTTAAAGTGATTTTCATGCTTCCAGGGGCTCGGGAAGTTAATTAAATACCATTTGGAGGCATTTAATGTTCGAGCAAAAACGGCTGATTTTCGACAAAAGAGATAACACCCCCCCATTACGTCATGCTTCAGAAATGTGGAAGATGGTCCGTTTTCAAATGTTTTATTTTTGAACGTCAGTTCACATTTGTAGGTGGATCATCAGTGTTAGAGCTAAAATTAGCATGTTTAAAGTGATTTTCATGCTTCCAGGGGCCCAAAACACAAGATTTATGGAATGGTTAAAAGTGCATGAAAATGGCCAATTTACTCACTCTGAGTTCTCAAAAAGGGTTTCTTCACCCCGGGAAGTTAATTAAATACCATTTGGAGGCATTTAATGTTCGAGCAAAAACGGCTGATTTTCGACAAAAGAGATAACACCCCCCCATTACGTCATGCTTCAGAAATGTGGAAAATGGTCCGTTTTCAAATGTTTTATTTTTGAACGTCAGTTCACATTTGTAGGTGGGTCATCAGTGTTAGAGCTAAAATTAGCATGTTTAAAGTGATTTTCATGCTTCCAGGGGCTCGGGAAGTTAATTAAATACCATTTGGAGGCATTTAATGTTCGAGCAAAAACGGCTGATTTTCGACAAAAGAGATAACACCCCCCCATTACGTCATGCTTCAGAAATGTGGAAAATGGTCCGTTTTCAAATGTTTTATTTTTGAACGTCAGTTCACATTTGTAGGTGGATCATCAGTGTTAGAGCTAAAATTAGCATGTTTAAAGTGATTTTCATGCTTCCAGGGGCCCAAAACACAAGATTTATGGAATGGTTAAAAGTGCATGAAAATGGCCAATGTACTCACTCTGAGTTCTCAAAAAGGGTTTCTTCACCCCGGGAAGTTAATTAAATACCATTTGGAGGCATTTAATGTTCGAGCAAAAACGGCTGATTCTCGACAAAAGAGATAACACCCCCCCATTACGTCATGCTTCAGAAATGTGGAAAATGGTCCGTTTTCAAATGTTTTATTTTTGAACGTCAGTTCACATTTGTAGGTGGATCATCAGTGTTAGAGCTAAAATTAGCATGTTTAAAGTGATTTTCATGCTTCCAGGGGCTCGGGAAGTTAATTAAATACCATTTGGAGGCATTTAATGTTCGAGCAAAAACGGCTGATTTTCGACAAAAGAGATAACACCCCCCCATTACGTCATGCTTCAGAAATGTGGAAAATGGTCCGTTTTCAAATGTTTTATTTTTGAACGTCAGTTCACATTTGTAGGTGGATCATCAGTGTTAGAGCTAAAATTAGCATGTTTAAAGTGATTTTCATGCTTCCAGGGGCTCGGGAAGTGAAATAAATACCCTTTGGAGGCATTTAATGTTCGAGCAAAAACGGCTGATTTTCGACAAAAGAGATAACACCCCCCCATTACGTCATGCTTCAGAAATGTGGAAAATGGTCCGTTTTCAAATGTTTTATTTTTGAACGTCAGTTCACATTTGTAGGTGGATCATCAGTGTTAGAGCTAAAATTAGCATGTTTAAAGTGATTTTCATGCTTCCAGGGGCTCGGGAAGTTAATTAAATACCATTTGGAGGCATTTAATGTTCGAGCAAAAACGGCTGATTTTCGACAAAAGAGATAACACCCCCCCATTACGTCATGCTTCAGAAATGTGGAAAATGGTCCGTTTTCAAATGTTTTATTTGTGAACGTCAGTTCACATTTGTAGGTGGATCATCAGTGTTAGAGCTAAAATTAGCATGTTTAAAGTGATTTTCATGCTTCCAGGGGCCCAAAACACAAGATTTATGGAATGGTTAAAAGTGCATGAAAATGGCCAATTTACTCACTCTGAGTTCTCAAAAAGGGTTTCTTCACCCCGGGAAGTGAAATAAATACCATTTGGAGGCATTTAATGTTCGAGCAAAAACGGCTGATTTTCGACAAAAGAGATAACACCCCCCCCATTACGTCAAGCTTCAGAAATGTGGAAAATGGTCCGTTTTCAAATGTTTTATTTTTGAACGTCAGTTCACATTTGTAGGTGGATCATCAGTGTTAGAGCTAAAATTAGCATGTTTAAAGTGATTTTCATGCTTCCAGGGGCTCGGGAAGTGAAATAAATACCATTTGGAGGCATTTAATGTTCGAGCAAAAACGGCTGATTTTCGACAAAAGAGATAACACCCCCCCATTACGTCATGCTTCAGAAATGTGGAAAATGGTCTGTTTTCAAATGTTTTATTTTTGAACGTCAGTTCACATTTGTAGGTGGATCATCAGTGTTAGAGCTAAAATTAGCATGTTTAAAGTGATTTTCATGCTTCCAGGGGCCCAAAACACAAGATTAATGGAATGGTTAAAAGTGCATGAAAATGGCCAATTTACTCACTCTGAGTTCTCAAAAAGGGTTTCTTCACCCCGGGAAGTGAATTAAATACCATTTGGAGGCATTTAATGTTCGAGCAAAAACGGCTGATTTTCGACAAAAGAGATAACACCCCCCCATTACGTCATGCTTCAGAAATGTGGAAAATGGTCCGTTTTCAAATGTTTTATTTTTGAACGTCAGTTCACATTTATAGGTGGATCATCAGTGTTAGAGCTAAAATTAGCATGTTTAAAGTGATTTTCATGCTTCCAGGGGCTCGGGAAGTTAATTAAATACCATTTGGAGGCATTTAATGTTCGAGCAAAAACGGCTGATTTTCGACAAAAGAGATAACACCCCCCCATTACGTCATGCTTCAGAAATGTGGAAAATGGTCCGTTTTCAAATGTTTTATTTTTGAACGTCAGTTCACATTTGTAGGTGGATCATCAGTGTTAGAGCTAAAATTAGCATGTTTAAAGTGATTTTCATGCTTCCAGGGGCTCGGGAAGTGAAATAAATACCATTTGGAGGCATTTAATGTTCGAGCAAAAACGGCTGATTTTCGACCAAAGAGATAACACCCCCCCATTACGTCATGCTTCAGAAATGTGGAAAATGGTCCGTTTTCAAATGTTTTATTTTTGAACGTCAGTTCACATTTGTAGGTGGATCATCAGTGTTAGAGCTAAAATTAGCATGTTTAAAGTGATTTTCATGCTTCCAGGGGCCCAAACCACAAGATTTATGGAATGGTTAAAAGTGCATGAAAATGGCCAATTTACTCACTCTGAGTTCTCAAAAAGGGTTTCTTCACCCCGGGAAGTTAATTAAATACCATTTGGAGGCATTTAATGTTCGAGCAAAAACGGCTGATTTTCGACAAAAGAGATAACACCCCCCCATTACGTCATGCTTCAGAAATGTGGAAAATGGTCCGTTTTCAAATGTTTTATTTTTGAACGTCAGTTCACATTTGTAGGTGGATCATCAGTGTTAGAGCTAAAATTAGCATGTTTAAAGTGATTTTCATGCTTCCAGGGGCCCAAAACACAAGATTTATGGAATGGTTAAAAGTGCATGAAAATGGCCAATTTACTCACTCTGAGTTCTCAAAAAGGGTTTCTTCACCCCGGGAAGTTAATTAAATACCATTTGGAGGCATTTAATGTTCGAGCAAAAACGGCTGATTTTCGACAAAAGAGATAACACCCCCCCATTACGTCATGCTTCAGAAATGTGGAAAATGGTCCGTTTTCAAATGTTTTATTTTTGAACGTCAGTTCACATTTGTAGGTGGATCATCAGTGTTAGAGCTAAAATTAGCATGTTTAAAGTGATTTTCATGCTTCCAGGGGCTCGGGAAGTGAAATAAATACCATTTGGAGGCATTTAATGTTCGCGCAAAAACGGCTGATTTTCGACAAAAGAGATAACACCCCCCCATTACGTCATGCTTCAGAAATGTGGAAAATGGTCCGTTTTCAAATGTTTTATTTTTGAACGTCAGTTCACATTTGTAGGTGGATCATCAGTGTTAGAGCTAAAATTAGCATGTTTAAAGTGATTTTCATGCTTCCAGGGGCTCGGGAAGTTAATTAAATACCATTTGGAGGCATTTAATGTTCGAGCAAAAACGGCTGATTTTCGACAAAAGAGATAACACCCCCCCATTACGTCATGCTTCAGAAATGTGGAAAATGGTCCGTTTTCAAATGTTTTATTTTTGAACGTCAGTTCACATTTGTAGGTGGATCATCAGTGTTAGAGCTAAAATTAGCATGTTTAAAGTGATTTTCATGCTTCCAGGGGCTCGGGAAGTTAATTAAATACCATTTGGAGGCATTTAATGTTCGAGCAAAAACGGCTGATTTTCGACAAAAGAGATAACACTCCCCCATTACGTCATGCTTCAGAAATGTGGAAAATGGTCCGTTTTCAAATGTTTTATTTTTGAACGTCAGTTCACATTTGTAGGTGGATCATCAGTGTTAGAGCTAAAATTAGCATGTTTAAAGTGATTTTCATGCTTCCAGGGGCCCAAAACACAAGATTAATGGAATGGTTAAAAGTGCATGAAAATGGCAAATTTACTCACTCTGAGTTCTCAAAAAGGGTTTCTTCACCCCGGGAAGTGAAATAAATACCATTTGGAGGCATTTAATGTTCGAGCAAAAACGGCTGATTTTCGACAAAAGAGATAACACCCCCCCCATTACGTCATGCTTCAGAAATGTGGAAAATGGTCAGTTTTCAAATGTTTTATTTTTGAACGTCAGTTCACATTTGTAGGTGGATCATCAGTGTTAGAGCTAAAATTAGCATGTTTAAAGTGATTTTCATGCTTCCAGGGGCTCGGGAAGTTAATTAAATACCATTTGGAGGCATTTAATGTTCGAGCAAAAACGGCTGATTTTCGACAAAAGAGATAACACCCCCCCATTACGTCATGCTTCAGAAATGTGGAAAATGGTCCGTTTTCAAATGTTTTATTTTTGAACGTCAGTTCACATTTGTAGGTGGATCATCAGTGTTAGAGCTAAAATTAGCATGTTTAAAGTGATTTTCATGCTTCCAGGGGCCCAAAACACAAGATTTATGGAATGGTTAAAAGTGCATGAAAATGGCCAATTTACTCACTCTGAGTTCTCAAAAAGGGTTTCTTCACCCCGGGAAGTGAAATAAATACCATTTGGAGGCATTTAATGTTCGAGCAAAAACGGCTGATTTTCGACAAAAGAGATAACACCCCCCCATTATGTCATGCTTCAGAAATGTGGAAAATGGTCCGTTTTCAAATGTTTTATTTTTGAACGTCAGTTCACATTTGTAGGTGGATCATCAGTGTTAGAGCTAAAATTAGCATGTTTAAAGTGATTTTCATGCTTCCAGGGGCTCGGGAAGTTAATTAAATACCATTTGGAGGCATTTAATGTTCGAGCAAAAACGGCTGATTTTCGACAAAAGAGATAACACCCCCCCATTACGTCATGCTTCAGAAATGTGGAAGATGGTCCGTTTTCAAATGTTTTATTTTTGAACGTCAGTTCACATTTGTAGGTGGATCATCAGTGTTAGAGCTAAAATTAGCATGTTTAAAGTGATTTTCATGCTTCCAGGGGCCCAAAACACAAGATTTATGGAATGGTTAAAAGTGCATGAAAATGGCCAATTTACTCACTCTGAGTTCTCAAAAAGGGTTTCTTCACCCCGGGAAGTTAATTAAATACCATTTGGAGGCATTTAATGTTCGAGCAAAAACGGCTGATTTTCGACAAAAGAGATAACACCCCCCCATTACGTCATGCTTCAGAAATGTGGAAAATGGTCCGTTTTCAAATGTTTTATTTTTGAACGTCAGTTCACATTTGTAGGTGGATCATCAGTGTTAGAGCTAAAATTAGCATGTTTAAAGTGATTTTCATGCTTCCAGGGGCTCTGGAAGTTAATTAAATACCATTTGGAGGCATTTAATGTTCGAGCAAAAACGGCTGATTTTCGACAAAAGAGATAACACCCCCCCATTACGTCATGCTTCAGAAATGTGGAAAATGGTCCGTTTTCAAATGTTTTATTTTTGAACGTCAGTTCACATTTGTAGGTGGATCATCAGTGTTAGAGCTAAAATTAGCATGTTTAAAGTGATTTTCATGCTTCCAGGGGCCCAAAACACAAGATTTATGGAATGGTTAAAAGTGCATGAAAATGGCCAATGTACTCACTCTGAGTTCTCAAAAAGGGTTTCTTCACCCCGGGAAGTTAATTAAATACCATTTGGAGGCATTTAATGTTCGAGCAAAAACGGCTGATTTTCGACAAAAGAGATAACACCCCCCCCATTACGTCATGCTTCAGAAATGTGGAAAATGGTCCGTTTTCAAATGTTTTATTTTTGAACGTCAGTTCACATTTGTAGGTGGATCATCAGTGTTAGAGCTAAAATTAGCATGTTTAAAGTGATTTTCATGCTTCCAGGGGCTCGGGAAGTTAATTAAATACCATTTGGAGGCATTTAATGTTCGAGCAAAAACGGCTGATTTTCGACAAAAGAGATAACACCCCCCCATTACGTCATGCTTCAGAAATGTGGAAAATGGTCCGTTTTCAAATGTTTTATTTTTGAACGTCAGTTCACATTTGTAGGTGGATCATCAGTGTTAGAGCTAAAATTAGCATGTTTAAAGTGATTTTCATGCTTCCAGGGGCTCGGGAAGTGAAATAAATACCATTTGGAGCATTTAATGTTCGAGCAAAAACGGCTGATTTTCGACAAAAGAGATAACACCCCCCCATTACGTCATGCTTCAGAAAATGTGGAAAATGGTCTGTTTTCAAATGTTTTATTTTTGAACGTCAGTTCACATTTGTAGGTGGATCATCAGTGTTAGAGCTAAAATTAGCATGTTTAAAGTGATTTTCATGCTTCCAGGGGCCCAAAACACAAGATTAATGGAATGGTTAAAAGTGCATGAAAATGGCCAATTTACTCACTCTGAGTTCTCAAAAAGGGTTTCTTCACCCCGGGAAGTGAAATAAATACCATTTGGAGGCATTTAATGTTCGAGCAAAAACGGCTGATTTTCGACAAAAAAGATAACACCCCCCCCCATTACGTCATGCTTCAGAAATGTGGAAAATGGTCCGTTTTCAAATGTTTTATTTTTGAACGTCAGTTCACATTTATAGGTGGATCATCAGTGTTAGAGCTAAAATTAGCATGTTTAAAGTGATTTTCATGCTTCCAGGGGCTCGGGAAGTTAATTAAATACCATTTGGAGGCATTTAATGTTCGAGCAAAAACGGCTGATTTTCGACAAAAGAGATAACACCCCCCCATTACGTCATGCTTCAGAAATGTGGAAAATGGTCCGTTTTCAAATGTTTTATTTTTGAACGTCAGTTCACATTTGTAGGTGGATCATCAGTGTTAGAGCTAAAATTAGCATGTTTAAAGTGATTTTCATGCTTCCAGGGGCTCGGGAAGTGAAATAAATACCATTTGGAGGCATTTAATGTTCGAGCAAAAACGGCTGATTTTCGACAAAAGAGATAACACCCCCCCATTACGTCACGCTTCAGAAATGTGGAAAATGGTCCGTTTTCAAATGTTTTATTTTTGAACGTCAGTTCACATTTGTAGGTGGATCATCAGTGTTAGAGCTAAAATTAGCATGTTTAAAGTGATTTTCATGCTTCCAGGGGCCCAAAACACAAGATTTATGGAATGGTTAAAAGTGCATGAAAATGGCCAATTTACTCACTCTGAGTTCTCAAAAAGGGTTTCTTCACCCCGGGAAGTTAATTAAATACCATTTGGAGGCATTTAATGTTCGAGCAAAAACGGCTGATTTTCGACAAAAGAGATAACACCCCCCCATTACGTCATGCTTCAGAAATGTGGAAAATGGTCCGTTTTCAAATGTTTTATTTTTGAACGTCAGTTCACATTTGTAGGTGGATCATCAGTGTTAGAGCTAAAATTAGCATGTTTAAAGTGATTTTCATGCTTCCAGGGGCCCAAAACACAAGATTTATGGAATGGTTAAAAGTGCATGAAAATGGCCAATTTACTCACTCTGAGTTCTCAAAAAGGGTTTCTTCACCCCGGGAAGTTAATTAAATACCATTTGGAGGCATTTAATGTTCGAGCAAAAACGGCTGATTTTCGACAAAAGAGATAACACCCCCCCATTACGTCATGCTTCAGAAATGTGGAAAATGGTCCGTTTTCAAATGTTTTATTTTTGAACGTCAGTTCACATTTGTAGGTGGATCATCAGTGTTAGAGCTAAAATTAGCATGTTTAAAGTGATTTTCATGCTTCCAGGGGCTCGGGAAGTTAATTAAATACCATTTGGAGGCATTTAATGTTCGAGCAAAAACGGCTGATTTTCGACAAAAGAGATAACACCCCCCCATTACGTCATGCTTCAGAAATGTGGAAAATGGTCCGTTTTCAAATGTTTTATTTTTGAACGTCAGTTCACATTTGTAGGTGGATCATCAGTGTTAGAGCTAAAATTAGCATGTTTAAAGTGATTTTCATGCTTCCAGGGGCTCGGGAAGTGAAATAAATACCATTTGGAGGCATTTAATGTTCGAGCAAAAACGGCTGATTTTCGACAAAAGAGATAACACCCCCCCATTACGTCATGCTTCAGAAATGTGGAAAATGGTCTGTTTTCAAATGTTTTATTTTTGAACGTCAGTTCACATTTGTAGGTGGATCATCAGTGTTAGAGCTAAAATTAGCATGTTTAAAGTGATTTTCATGCTTCCAGGGGCCCAAAACACAAGATTAATGGAATGGTTAAAAGTGCATGAAAATGGCCAATTTACTCACTCTGAGTTCTCAAAAAGGGTTTCTTCACCCCGGGAAGTGAAATAAATACCATTTGGAGGCATTTAATGTTCGAGCAAAAACGGCTGATTTTCGACAAAAAAGATAACACCCCCCCCATTACGTCATGCTTCAGAAATGTGGAAAATGGTCCGTTTTCAAATGTTTTATTTTTGAACGTCAGTTCACATTTATAGGTGGATCATAAGTGTTAGAGCTAAAATTAGCATGTTTAAAGTGATTTTCATGCTTCCAGGGGCTCGGGAAGTTAATTAAATACCATTTGGAGGCATTTAATGTTCGAGCAAAAACGGCTGATTTTCGACAAAAGAGATAACACCCCCCCATTACGTCATGCTTCAGAAATGTGGAAAATGGTCCGTTTTCAAATGTTTTATTTTTGAACGTCAGTTCACATTTGTAGGTGGATCATCAGTGTTAGAGCTAAAATTAGCATGTTTAAAGTGATTTTCATGCTTCCAGGGGCTCGGGAAGTGAAATAAATACCATTTGGAGGCATTTAATGTTCGAGCAAAAACGGCTGATTTTCGACAAAAGAGATAACACCCCCCCATTACGTCACGCTTCAGAAATGTGGAAAATGGTCCGTTTTCAAATGTTTTATTTTTGAACGTCAGTTCACATTTGTAGGTGGATCATCAGTGTTAGAGCTAAAATTAGCATGTTTAAAGTGATTTTCATGCTTCCAGGGGCCCAAAACACAAGATTTATGGAATGGTTAAAAGTGCATGAAAATGGCCAATTTACTCACTCTGAGTTCTCAAAAAGGGTTTCTTCACCTCGGGAAGTTAATTAAATACCATTTGGAGGCATTTAATGTTCGAGCAAAAACGGCTGATTTTCGACAAAAGAGATAACACCCCCCATTACGTCATGCTTCAGAAATGCGGAAAATGGTCCGTTTTCAAATGTTTTATTTTTGAACGTCAGTTCACATTTGTAGGTGGATCATCAGTGTTAGAGCTAAAATTAGCATGTTTAAAGTGATTTTCATGCTTCCAGGGGCCCAAAACACAAGATTTATGGAATGGTTAAAAGTGCATGAAAATGGCCAATTTACTCACTCTGAGTTCTCAAAAAGGGTTTCTTCACCCCGGGAAGTGAATTAAATACCATTTGGAGGCATTTAATGTTCGAGCAAAAACGGCTGATTTTCGACAAAAGAGATAACACCCCCCCATTACGTCATGCTTCAGAAATGTGGAAAATGGTCCGTTTTCAAATGTTTTATTTTTGAACGTCAGTTCACATTTGTAGGTGGATCATCAGTGTTAGAGCTAAAATTAGCATGTTTAAAGTGATTTTCATGCTTCCAGGGGCTCGGGAAGTTAATTAAATACCATTTGGAAGCATTTAATGTTCGAGCAAAAACGGCTGATTTTCGACAAAAGAGATAACACCCCCCCATTACGTCATGCTTCAGAAATGTGGAAAATGGTCCGTTTTCAAATGTTTTATTTTTGAACGTCAGTTCACATTTGTAGGTGGATCATCAGTGTTAGAGCTAAAATTAGCATGTTTAAAGTGATTTTCATGCTTCCAGGGGCTCGGGAAGTTAATTAAATACCATTTGGAGGCATTTAATGTTCGAGCAAAAACCGCTGATTTTCGACAAAAGAGATAACACCCCCCCATTACGTCATGCTTCAGAAATGTGGAAAATGGTCCGTTTTCAAATGTTTTATTTTTGAACGTCAGTTCACATTTGTAGGTGGATCATCAGTGTTAGAGCTAAAATTAGCATGTTTAAAGTGATTTTCATGCTTCCAGGGGCTCGGGAAGTGAAATAAATACCATTTGGAGGCATTTAATGTTCGCGCAAAAACGGCTGATTTTCGACAAAAGAGATAACACCCCCCCATTACGTCATGCTTCAGAAATGTGGAAAATGGTCCGTTTTCAAATGTTTTATTTTTGAACGTCAGTTCACATTTGTAGGTGGATCATCAGTGTTAGAGCTAAAATTAGCATGTTTAAAGTGATTTTCATGCTTCCAGGGGCTCGGGAAGTGAAATAAATACCATTTGGAGGCATTTAATGTTCGCGCAAAAACGGCTGATTTTCGACAAAAGAGATAACACCCCCCCATTACGTCATGCTTCAGAAATGTGGAAAATGGTCCGTTTTCAAATGTTTTATTTTTGAACGTCAGTTCACATTTGTAGGTGGATCATCAGTGTTAGAGCTAAAATTAGCATGTTTAAAGTGATTTTCATGCTTCCAGGGGCTCGGGAAGTGAAATAAATACCATTTGGAGGCATTTAATGTTCGCGCAAAAACGGCTGATTTTCGACAAAAGAGATAACACCCCCCCATTACGTCATGCTTCAGAAATGTGGAAAATGGTCCGTTTTCAAATGTTTTATTTTTGAACGTCAGTTCACATTTGTAGCTGGATCATCAGTGTTAGAGCTAAAATTAGCATGTTTAAAGTGATTTTCATGCTTCCAGGGGCTCGGGAAGTGAAATAAATACCATTTGGAGGCATTTAATGTTCGAGCAAAAACGGCTGATTTTCGACAAAAGAGATAACACCCCCCCATTACTTCATGCTTCAGAAATGTGGAAAATGGTCCGTTTTCAAATGTTTTATTTTTGAACGTCAGTTCACATTTGTAGGTGGATCATCAGTGTTAGAGCTAAAATTAGCATGTTTAAAGTGATTTTCATGCTTCCAGGGGCTCGGGAAGTTAATTAAATACCATTTGGAGGCATTTAATGTTCGAGCAAAAACGGCTGATTTTCGACAAAAGAGATAACACCCCCCCATTACGTCATGCTTCAGAAATGTGGAAAATGGTCCGTTTTCAAATGTTTTATTTTTGAACGTCAGTTCACATTTGTAGGTGGATCATCAGTGTTAGAGCTAAATTTAGCATGTTTAAAGTGATTTTCATGCTTCCAGGGGCTCGGGAAGTTAATTAAATACCATTTGGAGGCATTTATTGTTCGAGCAAAAACGGCTGATTTTCGACAAAAGAGATAACACCCCCCCATTACGTCATGCTTCAGAAATGTGGAAAATGGTCCGTTTTCAAATGTTTTATTTTTGAACGTCAGTTCACATTTGTAGGTGGATCATCAGTGTTAGAGCTAAAATTATCATGTTTAAAGTGATTTTCATGCTTCCAGGGGCCCAAAACACAAGATTAATGGAATGGTTAAAAGTGCATGAAAATGGCCAATTTACTCACTCTGAGTTCTCAAAAAGGGTTTCTTCACCCCGGGAAGTGAAATAAATACCATTTGGAGGCATTTAATGTTCGAGCAAAAACGGCTGATTTTCGACAAAAGAGATAACACCCCCCCATTACGTCATGCTTCAGAAATGTGGAAAATGGTCCGTTTTCAAATGTTTTATTTTTGAACGTCAGTTCACATTTGTAGGTGGATCATCAGTGTTAGAGCTAAAATTAGCATGTTTAAAGTGATTTTCATGCTTCCAGGGGCTCGGGAAGTTAATTAAATACCATTTGGAGGCATTTAATGTTCGAGCAAAAACGGCTGATTTTCGACAAAAGAGATAACACCCCCCCATTACGTCATGCTTCAGAAATGTGGAAAATGGTCCGTTTTCAAATGTTTTATTTGTGAACGTCAGTTCACATTTGTAGGTGGATCATCAGTGTTAGAGCTAAAATTTGCATGTTTAAAGTGATTTTCATGCTTCCAGGGGCCCAAAACACAAGATTTATGGAATGGTTAAAAGTGCATGAAAATGGCCAATTTACTCACTCTGAGTTCTCAAAAAGGGTTTCTTCACCCCGGGAAGTGAAATAAATACCATTTGGAGGCATTTAATGTTCGAGCAAAAACGGCTGATTTTCGACAAAAGAGATAACACCCCCCCATTACGTCATGCTTCAGAAATGTGGAAAATGGTCCGTTTTCAAATGTTTTATTTTTGAACGTCAGTTCACATTTGTAGGTGGATCATCAGTGTTAGAGCTAAAATTAGCATGTTTAAAGTGATTTTCATGCTTCCAGGGGCTCGGGAAGTTAATTAAATACCATTTGGAGGCATTTAATGTTCGAGCAAAAACGGCTGATTTTCGACAAAAGAGATAACACCCCCCCATTACGTCATGCTTCAGAAATGTGGAAAATGGTCCGTTTTCAAATGTTTTATTTTTGAACGTCAGTTCACATTTGTAGGTGGATCATCAGTGTTAGAGCTAAAATTAGCATGTTTAAAGTGATTTTCATGCTTCCAGGGGCCCAAAACACAAGATTTATGGAATGGTTAAAAGTGCATGAAAATGGCCAATTTACTCACTCTGAGTTCTCAAAAAGGGTTTCTTCACCCCGGGAAGTTAATTAAATACCATTTGGAGGCATTTAATGTTCGAGCAAAAACGGCTGATTTTCGACAAAAGAGATAACACCCCCCCATTACGTCATGCTTCAGAAATGTGGAAAATGGTCCGTTTTCAAATGTTTTATTTTTGAACGTCAGTTCACATTTGTAGGTGGATCATCAGTGTTAGAGCTAAAATTAGCATGTTTAAAGTGATTTTCATGCTTCCAGGGGCTCGGGAAGTTAATTAAATACCATTTGGAGGCATTTAATGTTCGAGCAAAAACGGCTGATTTTCGACAAAAGAGATAACACCCCCCCATTACGTCATGCTTCAGAAATGTGGAAAATGGTCCGTTTTCAAATGTTTTATTTTTGAACGTCAGTTCACATTTGTAGGTGGATCATCAGTGTTAGAGCTAAAATTAGCATGTTTAAAGTGATTTTCATGCTTCCAGGGGCCCAAAACACAAGATTTATGGAATGGTTAAAAGTGCATGAAAATGGCCAATGTACTCACTCTGAGTTCTCAAAAAGGGTTTCTTCACCCCGGGAAGTTAATTAAATACCATTTGGAGGCATTTAATGTTCGAGTAAAAACGGCTGATTTTCGACAAAAGAGATAACACCCCCCCATTACGTCATGCTTCAGAAATGTGGAAAATGGTCCGTTTTCAAATGTTTTATTTTTGAACGTCAGTTCACATTTGTAGGTGGATCATCAGTGTTAGAGCTAAAATTAGCATGTTTAAAGTGATTTTCATGCTTCCAGGGGCTCGGGAAGTTAATTAAATACCATTTGGAGGCATTTAATGTTCGAGCAAAAACGGCTGATTTTCGACAAAAGAGATAACACCCCCCCATTACGTCATGCTTCAGAAATGTGGAAAATGGTCCGTTTTCAAATGTTTTATTTTTGAACGTCAGTTCACATTTGTAGGTGGATCATCAGTGTTAGAGCTAAAATTAGCATGTTTAAAGTGATTTTCATGCTTCCAGGGGCTCGGGAAGTGAAATAAATACCATTTGGAGGCATTTAATGTTCGAGCAAAAACGGCTGATTTTCGACAAAAGAGATAACACCCCCCCATTACGTCATGCTTCAGAAATGTGGAAAATGGTCTGTTTTCAAATGTTTTATTTTTGAACGTCAGTTCACATTTGTAGGTGGATCATCAGTGTTAGAGCTAAAATTAGCATGTTTAAAGTGATTTTCATGCTTCCAGGGGCCCAAAACACAAGATTAATGGAATGGTTAAAAGTGCATGAAAATGGCCAATTTACTCACTCTGAGTTCTCAAAAAGGGTTTCTTCACCCCGGGAAGTGAAATAAATACCATTTGGAGGCATTTAATGTTCGAGCAAAAACGGCTGATTTTCGACAAAAGAGATAACACCCCCCCCATTACGTCATGCTTCAGAAATGTGGAAAATGGTCCGTTTTCAAATGTTTTATTTTTGAACGTCAGTTCACATTTATAGGTGGATCATCAGTGTTAGAGCTAAAATTAGCATGTTTAAAGTGATTTTCATGCTTCCAGGGGCTCGGGAAGTTAATTAAATACCATTTGGAGGCATTTAATGTTCGAGCAAAAACGGCTGATTTTCGACAAAAGAGATAACACCCCCCCATTACGTCATGCTTCAGAAATGTGGAAAATGGTCCGTTTTCAAATGGTTTATTTTTGAACGTCAGTTCACATTTGTAGGTGGATCATCAGTGTTAGAGCTAAAATTAGCATGTTTAAAGTGATTTTCATGCTTCCAGGGGCCCAAAACACAAGATTTATGGAATGGTTAAAAGTGCATGAAAATGGCCAATTTACTCACTCTGAGTTCTCAAAAAGGGTTTCTTCACCCCGGGAAGTTAATTAAATACCATTTGGAGGCATTTAATGTTCGAGCAAAAACGGCTGATTTTCGACAAAAGAGATAACACCCCCCCATTACGTCATGCTTCAGAAATGTGGAAAATGGTCCGTTTTCAAATGTTTTATTTTTGAACGTCAGTTCACATTTGTAGGTGGATCATCAGTGTTAGAGCTAAAATTAGCATGTTTAAAGTGATTTTCATGCTTCCAGGGGCCCAAAACACAAGATTTATGGAATGGTTAAAAGTGCATGAAAATGGCCAATTTACTCACTCTGAGTTCTCAAAAAGGGTTTCTTCACCCCGGGAAGTTAATTAAATACCATTTGGAGGCATTTAATGTTCGAGCAAAAACGGCTGATTTTCGACAAAAGAGATAACACCCCCCCATTACGTCATGCTTCAGAAATGTGGAAAATGGTCCGTTTTCAAATGTTTTATTTTTGAACGTCAGTTCACATTTGTAGGTGGATCATCAGTGTTAGAGCTAAAATTAGCATGTTTAAAGTGATTTTCATGCTTCCAGGGGCTCGGGAAGTTAATTAAATACCATTTGGAAGCATTTAATGTTCGAGCAAAAACGGCTGATTTTCGACAAAAGAGATAACACCCCCCCATTACGTCATGCTTCAGAAATGTGGAAAATGGTCCGTTTTCAAATGTTTTATTTTTGAACGTCAGTTCACATTTGTAGGTGGATCATCAGTGTTAGAGCTAAAATTAGCATGTTTAAAGTGATTTTCATGCTTCCAGGGGCTCGGGAAGTTAATTAAATACCATTTGGAGGCATTTAATGTTCGAGCAAAAACGGCTGATTTTCGACAAAAGAGATAACACCCCCCCATTACGTCATGCTTCAGAAATGTGGAAAATGGTCCGTTTTCAAATGTTTTATTTTTGAACGTCAGTTCACATTTGTAGGTGGATCATCAGTGTTAGAGCTAAAATTAGCATGTTTAAAGTGATTTTCATGCTTCCAGGGGCTCGGGAAGTGAAATAAATACCATTTGGAGGCATTTAATGTTCGCGCAAAAACGGCTGATTTTCGACAAAAGAGATAACACCCCCCCATTACGTCATGCTTCAGAAATGTGGAAAATGGTCCGTTTTCAAATGTTTTATTTTTGAACGTCAGTTCACATTTGTAGGTGGATCATCAGTGTTAGAGCTAAAATTAGCATGTTTAAAGTGATTTTCATGCTTCCAGGGGCTCGGGAAGTGAAATAAATACCATTTGGAGGCATTTAATGTTCGCGCAAAAACGGCTGATTTTCGACAAAAGAGATAACACCCCCCCATTACGTCATGCTTCAGAAATGTGGAAAATGGTCCGTTTTCAAATGTTTTATTTTTGAACGTCAGTTCACATTTGTAGGTGGATCATCAGTGTTAGAGCTAAAATTAGCATGTTTAAAGTGATTTTCATGCTTCCAGGGGCTCGGGAAGTGAAATAAATACCATTTGGAGGCATTTAATGTTCGCGCAAAAACGGCTGATTTTCGACAAAAGAGATAACACCCCCCCATTACGTCATGCTTCAGAAATGTGGAAAATGGTCCGTTTTCAAATGTTTTATTTTTGAACGTCAGTTCACATTTGTAGGTGGATCATCAGTGTTAGAGCTAAAATTAGCATGTTTAAAGTGATTTTCATGCTTCCAGGGGCTCGGGAAGTGAAATAAATACCATTTGGAGGCATTTAATGTTCGAGCAAAAACGGCTGATTTTCGACAAAAGAGATAACACCCCCCCATTACTTCATGCTTCAGAAATGTGGAAAATGGTCCGTTTTCAAATGTTTTATTTTTGAACGTCAGTTCACATTTGTAGGTGGATCATCAGTGTTAGAGCTAAAATTAGCATGTTTAAAGTGATTTTCATGCTTCCAGGGGCTCGGGAAGTTAATTAAATACCATTTGGAGGCATTTAATGTTCGAGCAAAAACGGCTGATTTTCGACAAAAGAGATAACACCCCCCCATTACGTCATGCTTCAGAAATGTGGAAAATGGTCCGTTTTCAAATGTTTTATTTTTGAACGTCAGTTCACATTTGTAGGTGGATCATCAGTGTTAGAGCTAAAATTAGCATGTTTAAAGTGATTTTCATGCTTCCAGGGGCTCGGGAAGTTAATTAAATACCATTTGGAGGCATTTATTGTTCGAGCAAAAACGGCTGATTTTCGACAAAAGAGATAACACCCCCCCATTACGTCATGCTTCAGAAATGTGGAAAATGGTCCGTTTTCAAATGTTTTATTTTTGAACGTCAGTTCACATTTGTAGGTGGATCATCAGTGTTAGAGCTAAAATTAGCATGTTTAAAGTGATTTTCATGCTTCCAGGGGCCCAAAACACAAGATTAATGGAATGGTTAAAAGTGCATGAAAATGGCAAATTTACTCACTCTGAGTTCTCAAAAAGGGTTTCTTCACCCCGGGAAGTGAAATAAATACCATTTGGAGGCATTTAATGTTCGAGCAAAAACGGCTGATTTTCGACAAAAGAGATAACACCCCCCCATTACGTCATGCTTCAGAAATGTGGAAAATGGTCCGTTTTCAAATGTTTTATTTTTGAACGTCAGTTCACATTTGTAGGTGGATCATCAGTGTTAGAGCTAAAATTAGCATGTTTAAAGTGATTTTCATGCTTCCAGGGGCTCGGGAAGTTAATTAAATACCATTTGGAGGCATTTAATGTTCGAGCAAAAACGGCTGATTTTCGACAAAAGAGATAACACCCCCCCATTACGTCATGCTTCAGAAATGTGGAAAATGGTCCGTTTTCAAATGTTTTATTTGTGAACGTCAGTTCACATTTGTAGGTGGATCATCAGTGTTAGAGCTAAAATTAGCATGTTTAAAGTGATTTTCATGCTTCCAGGGGCCCAAAACACAAGATTTATGGAATGGTTAAAAGTGCATGAAAATGGCCAATTTACTCACTCTGAGTTCTCAAAAAGGGTTTCTTCACCCCGGGAAGTGAAATAAATACCATTTGGAGGCATTTAATGTTCGAGCAAAAACGGCTGATTTTCGACAAAAGAGATAACACCCCCCCATTACGTCATGCTTCAGAAATGTGGAAAATGGTCCGTTTTCAAATGTTTTATTTTTGAACGTCAGTTCACATTTGTAGGTGGATCATCAGTGTTAGAGCTAAAATTAGCATGTTTAAAGTGATTTTCATGCTTCCAGGGGCTCGGGAAGTTAATTAAATACCATTTGGAGGCATTTAATGTTCGAGCAAAAACGGCTGATTTTCGACAAAAGAGATAACACCCCCCCATTACGTCATGCTTCAGAAATGTGGAAAATGGTCCGTTTTCAAATGTTTTATTTTTGAACGTCAGTTCACATTTGTAGGTGGATCATCAGTGTTAGAGCTAAAATTAGCATGTTTAAAGTGATTTTCATGCTTCCAGGGGCCCAAAACACAAGATTTATGAAATGGTTAAAAGTGCATGAAAATGGCCAATTTACTCACTCTGAGTTCTCAAAAAGGGTTTCTTCACCCCGGGAAGTTAATTAAATACCATTTGGAGGCATTTAATGTTCGAGCAAAAACGGCTGATTTTCGACAAAAGAGATAACACCCCCCCATTACGTCATGCTTCAGAAATGTGGAAAATGGTCCGTTTTCAAATGTTTTATTTTTGAACGTCAGTTCACATTTGTAGGTGGATCATCAGTGTTAGAGCTAAAATTAGCATGTTTAAAGTGATTTTCATGCTTCCAGGGGCTCGGGAAGTTAATTAAATACCATTTGGAGGCATTTAATGTTCGAGCAAAAACGGCTGATTTTCGACAAAAGAGATAACACCCCCCCATTACGTCATGCTTCAGAAATGTGGAAGATGGTCCGTTTTCAAATGTTTTATTTTTGAACGTCAGTTCACATTTGTAGGTGGATCATCAGTGTTAGAGCTAAAATTAGCATGTTTAGAGTGATTTTCATGCTTCCAGGGGCCCAAAACACAAGATTTATGGAATGGTTAAAAGTGCATGAAAATGGCCAATTTACTCACTCTGAGTTCTCAAAAAGGGTTTCTTCACCCCGGGAAGTTAATTAAATACCATTTGGAGGCATTTAATGTTCGAGCAAAAACGGCTGATTTTCGACAAAAGAGATAACACCCCCCCATTACGTCATGCTTCAGAAATGTGGAAAATGGTCCGTTTTCAAATGTTTTATTTTTGAACGTCAGTTCACATTTGTAGGTGGATCATCAGTGTTAGAGCTAAAATTAGCATGTTTAAAGTGATTTTCATGCTTCCAGGGGCTCTGGAAGTTAATTAAATACCATTTGGAGGCATTTAATGTTCGAGCAAAAACGGCTGATTTTCGACAAAAGAGATAACACCCCCCCATTACGTCATGCTTCAGAAATGTGGAAAATGGTCCGTTTTCAAATGTTTTATTTTTGAACGTCAGTTCACATTTGTAGGTGGATCATCAGTGTTAGAGCTAAAATTAGCATGTTTAAAGTGATTTTCATGCTTCCAGGGGCCCAAAACACAAGATTTATGGAATGGTTAAAAGTGCATGAAAATGGCCAATGTACTCACTCTGAGTTCTCAAAAAGGGTTTCTTCACCCCGGGAAGTTAATTAAATACCATTTGGAGGCATTTAATGTTCGAGCAAAAACGGCTGATTTTCGACAAAAGAGATAACACCCCCCCATTACGTCATGCTTCAGAAATGTGGAAAATGGTCCGTTTTCAAATGTTTTATTTTTGAACGTCAGTTCACATTTGTAGGTGGATCATCAGTGTTAGAGCTAAAATTAGCATGTTTAAAGTGATTTTCATGCTTCCAGGGGCTCGGGAAGTTAATTAAATACCATTTGGAGGCATTTAATGTTCGAGCAAAAACGGCTGATTTTCGACAAAAGAGATAACACCCCCCCATTACGTCATGCTTCAGAAATGTGGAAAATGGTCCGTTTTCAAATGTTTTATTTTTGAACGTCAGTTCACATTTGTAGGTGGATCATCAGTGTTAGAGCTAAAATTAGCATGTTTAAAGTGATTTTCATGCTTCCAGGGGCTCGGGAAGTGAAATAAATACCATTTGGAGGCATTTAATGTTCGAGCAAAAACGGCTGATTTTCGACAAAAGAGATAACACCCCCCCATTACGTCATGCTTCAGAAATGTGGAAAATGGTCTGTTTTCAAATGTTTTATTTTTGAACGTCAGTTCACATTTGTAGGTGGATCATCAGTGTTAGAGCTAAAATTAGCATGTTTAAAGTGATTTTCATGCTTCCAGGGGCCCAAAACACAAGATTAATGGAATGGTTAAAAGTGCATGAAAATGGCCAATTTACTCACTCTGAGTTCTCAAAAAGGGTTTCTTCACCCCGGGAAGTGAAATAAATACCATTTGGAGGCATTTAATGTTCGAGCAAAAACGGCTGATTTTCGACAAAAAAGATAACACCCCCCCCCATTACGTCATGCTTCAGAAATGTGGAAAATGGTCCGTTTTCAAATGTTTTATTTTTGAACGTCAGTTCACATTTATAGGTGGATCATCAGTGTTAGAGCTAAAATTAGCATGTTTAAAGTGATTTTCATGCTTCCAGGGGCTCGGGAAGTTAATTAAATACCATTTGGAGGCATTTAATGTTCGAGCAAAAACGGCTGATTTTCGACAAAAGAGATAACACCCCCCCATTACGTCATGCTTCAGAAATGTGGAAAATGGTCCGTTTTCAAATGTTTTATTTTTGAACGTCAGTTCACATTTGTAGGTGGATCATCAGTGTTAGAGCTAAAATTAGCATGTTTAAAGTGATTTTCATGCTTCCAGGGGCTCGGGAAGTGAAATAAATACCATTTGGAGGCATTTAATGTTCGAGCAAAAACGGCTGATTTTCGACAAAAGAGATAACACCCCCCCATTACGTCACGCTTCAGAAATGTGGAAAATGGTCCGTTTTCAAATGTTTTATTTTTGAACGTCAGTTCACATTTGTAGGTGGATCATCAGTGTTAGAGCTAAAATTAGCATGTTTAAAGTGATTTTCATGCTTCCAGGGGCCCAAAACACAAGATTTATGGAATGGTTAAAAGTGCATGAAAATGGCCAATTTACTCACTCTGAGTTCTCAAAAAGGGTTTCTTCACCCCGGGAAGTTAATTAAATACCATTTGGAGGCATTTAATGTTCGAGCAAAAACGGCTGATTTTCGACAAAAGAGATAACACCCCCCCATTACGTCATGCTTCAGAAATGTGGAAAATGGTCCGTTTTCAAATGTTTTATTTTTGAACGTCAGTTCACATTTGTAGGTGGATCATCAGTGTTAGAGCTAAAATTAGCATGTTTAAAGTGATTTTCATGCTTCCAGGGGCCCAAAACACAAGATTTATGGAATGGTTAAAAGTGCATGAAAATGGCCAATGTACTCACTCTGAGTTCTCAAAAAGGGTTTCTTCACCCCGGGAAGTTAATTAAATACCATTTGGAGGCATTTAATGTTCGAGCAAAAACGGCTGATTTTCGACAAAAGAGATAACACCCCCCCATTACGTCATGCTTCAGAAATGTGGAAAATGGTCCGTTTTCAAATGTTTTATTTTTGAACGTCAGTTCACATTTGTAGGTGGATCATCAGTGTTAGAGCTAAAATTAGCATGTTTAAAGTGATTTTCATGCTTCCAGGGGCTCGGGAAGTTAATTAAATACCATTTGGAGGCATTTAATGTTCGAGCAAAAACGGCTGATTTTCGACAAAAGAGATAACACCCCCCCATTACGTCATGCTTCAGAAATGTGGAAAATGGTCCGTTTTCAAATGTTTTATTTTTGAACGTCAGTTCACATTTGTAGGTGGATCATCAGTGTTAGAGCTAAAATTAGCATGTTTAAAGTGATTTTCATGCTTCCAGGGGCTCGGGAAGTGAAATAAATACCATTTGGAGGCATTTAATGTTCGAGCAAAAACGGCTGATTTTCGACAAAAGAGATAACACCCCCCCATTACGTCATGCTTCAGAAATGTGGAAAATGGTCTGTTTTCAAATGTTTTATTTTTGAACGTCAGTTCACATTTGTAGGTGGATCATCAGTGTTAGAGCTAAAATTAGCATGTTTAAAGTGATTTTCATGCTTCCAGGGGCCCAAAACACAAGATTAATGGAATGGTTAAAAGTGCATGAAAATGGCCAATTTACTCACTCTGAGTTCTCAAAAAGGGTTTCTTCACCCCGGGAAGTGAAATAAATACCATTTGGAGGCATTTAATGTTCGAGCAAAAACGGCTGATTTTCGACAAAAAAGATAACACCCCCCCCCATTACGTCATGCTTCAGAAATGTGGAAAATGGTCCGTTTTCAAATGTTTTATTTTTGAACGTCAGTTCACATTTATAGGTGGATCATCAGTGTTAGAGCTAAAATTAGCATGTTTAAAGTGATTTTCATGCTTCCAGGGGCTCGGGAAGTTAATTAAATACCATTGGGAGGCATTTAATGTTCGAGCAAAAACGGCTGATTTTCGACAAAAGAGATAACACCCCCCCATTACGTCATGCTTCAGAAATGTGGAAAATGGTCCGTTTTCAAATGTTTTATTTTTGAACGTCAGTTCACATTTGTAGGTGGATCATCAGTGTTAGAGCTAAAATTAGCATGTTTAAAGTGATTTTCATGCTTCCAGGGGCTCGGGAAGTTAATTAAATACCATTTGGAGGCATTTAATGTTCGAGCAAAAACGGCTGATTTTCGACAAAAGAGATAACACCCCCCCATTACGTCATGCTTCAGAAATGTGGAAAATGGTCCGTTTTCAAATGTTTTATTTTTGAACGTCAGTTCACATTTGTAGGTGGATCATCAGTGTTAGAGCTAAAATTAGCATGTTTAAAGTGATTTTCATGCTTCCAGGGGCCCAAAACACAAGATTTATGGAATGGTTAAAAGTGCATGAAAATGGCCAATTTACTCACTCTGAGTTCTCAAAAAGGGTTTCTTCACCCCGGGAAGTTAATTAAATACCATTTGGAGGCATTTAATGTTCGAGCAAAAACGGCTGATTTTCGACAAAAGAGATAACACCCCCCCATTACGTCATGCTTCAGAAATGTGGAAAATGGTCCGTTTTCAAATGTTTTATTTTTGAACGTCAGTTCACATTTGTAGGTGGATCATCAGTGTTAGAGCTAAAATTAGCATGTTTAAAGTGATTTTCATGCTTCCAGGGGCTCGGGAAGTTAATTAAATACCATTTGGAGGCATTTAATGTTCGAGCAAAAACGGCTGATTTTCGACAAAAGAGATAACACCCCCCCATTACGTCATGCTTCAGAAATGTGGAAAATGGTCCGTTTTCAAATGTTTTATTTTTGAACGTCAGTTCACATTTGTAGGTGGATCATCAGTGTTAGAGCTAAAATTAGCATGTTTAAAGTGATTTTCATGCTTCCAGGGGCCCAAAACACAAGATTTATGGAATGGTTAAAAGTGCATGAAAATGGCCAATGTACTCACTCTGAGTTCTCAAAAAGGGTTTCTTCACCCCGGGAAGTTAATTAAATACCATTTGGAGGCATTTAATGTTCGAGTAAAAACGGCTGATTTTCGACAAAAGAGATAACACCCCCCCATTACGTCATGCTTCAGAAATGTGGAAAATGGTCCGTTTTCAAATGTTTTATTTTTGAACGTCAGTTCACATTTGTAGGTGGATCATCAGTGTTAGAGCTAAAATTAGCATGTTTAAAGTGATTTTCATGCTTCCAGGGGCTCGGGAAGTTAATTAAATACCATTTGGAGGCATTTAATGTTCGAGCAAAAACGGCTGATTTTCGACAAAAGAGATAACACCCCCCCATTACGTCATGCTTCAGAAATGTGGAAAATGGTCCGTTTTCAAATGTTTTATTTTTGAACGTCAGTTCACATTTGTAGGTGGATCATCAGTGTTAGAGCTAAAATTAGCATGTTTAAAGTGATTTTCATGCTTCCAGGGGCTCGGGAAGTGAAATAAATACCATTTGGAGGCATTTAATGTTCGAGCAAAAACGGCTGATTTTCGACAAAAGAGATAACACCCCCCCATTACGTCATGCTTCAGAAATGTGGAAAATGGTCTGTTTTCAAATGTTTTATTTTTGAACGTCAGTTCACATTTGTAGGTGGATCATCAGTGTTAGAGCTAAAATTAGCATGTTTAAAGTGATTTTCATGCTTCCAGGGGCCCAAAACACAAGATTAATGGAATGGTTAAAAGTGCATGAAAATGGCCAATTTACTCACTCTGAGTTCTCAAAAAGGGTTTCTTCACCCCGGGAAGTGAAATAAATACCATTTGGAGGCATTTAATGTTCGAGCAAAAACGGCTGATTTTCGACAAAAGAGATAACACCCCCCCCATTACGTCATGCTTCAGAAATGTGGAAAATGGTCCGTTTTCAAATGTTTTATTTTTGAACGTCAGTTCACATTTATAGGTGGATCATCAGTGTTAGAGCTAAAATTAGCATGTTTAAAGTGATTTTCATGCTTCCAGGGGCTCGGGAAGTTAATTAAATACCATTTGGAGGCATTTAATGTTCGAGCAAAAACGGCTGATTTTCGACAAAAGAGATAATACCCCCCCATTACGTCATGCTTCAGAAATGTGGAAAATGGTCCGTTTTCAAATGGTTTATTTTTGAACGTCAGTTCACATTTGTAGGTGGATCATCAGTGTTAGAGCTAAAATTAGCATGTTTAAAGTGATTTTCATGCTTCCAGGGGCCCAAAACACAAGATTTATGGAATGGTTAAAAGTGCATGAAAATGGCCAATTTACTCACTCTGAGTTCTCAAAAAGGGTTTCTTCACCCCGGGAAGTTAATTAAATACCATTTGGAGGCATTTAATGTTCGAGCAAAAACGGCTGATTTTCGACAAAAGAGATAACACCCCCCCATTACGTCATGCTTCAGAAATGTGGAAAATGGTCCGTTTTCAAATGTTTTATTTTTGAACGTCAGTTCACATTTGTAGGTGGATCATCAGTGTTAGAGCTAAAATTAGCATGTTTAAAGTGATTTTCATGCTTCCAGGGGCCCAAAACACAAGATTTATGGAATGGTTAAAAGTGCATGAAAATGGCCAATTTACTCACTCTGAGTTCACAAAAAGGGTTTCTTCACCCCGGGAAGTTAATTAAATACCATTTGGAGGCATTTAATGTTCGAGCAAAAACGGCTGATTTTCGACAAAAGAGATAACACCCCCCCATTACGTCATGCTTCAGAAATGTGGAAAATGGTCCGTTTTCAAATGTTTTATTTTTGAACGTCAGTTCACATTTGTAGGTGGATCATCAGTGTTAGAGCTAAAATTAGCATGTTTAAAGTGATTTTCATGCTTCCAGGGGCCCAAAACACAAGATTTATGGAATGGTTAAAAGTGCATGAAAATGGCCAATTTACTCACTCTGAGTTCTCAAAAAGGGTTTCTTCACCCCGGGAAGTTAATTAAATACCATTTGGAGGCATTTAATGTTCGAGCAAAAACGGCTGATTTTCGACAAAAGAGATAACACCCCCCCATTACGTCATGCTTCAGAAATGTGGAAAATGGTCCGTTTTCAAATGTTTTATTTTTGAACGTCAGTTCACATTTGTAGGTGGATCATCAGTGTTAGAGCTAAAATTAGCATGTTTAAAGTGATTTTCATGCTTCCAGGGGCCCAAAACACAAGATTTATGGAATGGTTAAAAGTGCATGAAAATGGCCAATTTACTCACTCTGAGTTCTCAAAAAGGGTTTCTTCACCCCGGGAAGTGAATTAAATACCATTTGGAGGCATTTAATGTTCGAGCAAAAACGGCTGATTTTCGACAAAAGAGATAACACCCCCCCATTACGTCATGCTTCAGAAATGTGGAAAATGGTCCGTTTTCAAATGTTTTATTTTTGAACGTCAGTTCACATTTGTAGGTGGATCATCAGTGTTAGAGCTAAAATTAGCATGTTTAAAGTGATTTTCATGCTTCCAGGGGCTCGGGAAGTTAATTAAATACCATTTGGAAGCATTTAATGTTCGAGCAAAAACGGCTGATTTTCGACAAAAGAGATAACACCCCCCCATTACGTCATGCTTCAGAAATGTGGAAAATGGTCCGTTTTCAAATGTTTTATTTTTGAACGTCAGTTCACATTTGTAGGTGGATCATCAGTGTTAGAGCTAAAATTAGCATGTTTAAAGTGATTTTCATGCTTCCAGGGGCTCGGGAAGTTAATTAAATACCATTTGGAGGCATTTAATGTTCGAGCAAAAACGGCTGATTTTCGACAAAAGAGATAACACCCCCCCATTACGTCATGCTTCAGAAATGTGGAAAATGGTCCGTTTTCAAATGTTTTATTTTTGAACGTCAGTTCACATTTGTAGGTGGATCATCAGTGTTAGAGCTAAAATTAGCATGTTTAAAGTGATTTTCATGCTTCCAGGGGCTCGGGAAGTGAAATAAATACCATTTGGAGGCATTTAATGTTCGCGCAAAAACGGCTGATTTTCGACAAAAGAGATAACACCCCCCCATTACGTCATGCTTCAGAAATGTGGAAAATGGTCCGTTTTCAAATGTTTTATTTTTGAACGTCAGTTCACATTTGTAGGTGGATCATCAGTGTTAGAGCTAAAATTAGCATGTTTAAAGTGATTTTCATGCTTCCAGGGGCTCGGGAAGTGAAATAAATACCATTTGGAGGCATTTAATGTTCGCGCAAAAACGGCTGATTTTCGACAAAAGAGATAACACCCCCCCATTACGTCATGCTTCAGAAATGTGGAAAATGGTCCGTTTTCAAATGTTTTATTTTTGAACGTCAGTTCACATTTGTAGGTGGATCATCAGTGTTAGAGCTAAAATTAGCATGTTTAAAGTGATTTTCATGCTTCCAGGGGCTCGGGAAGTGAAATAAATACCATTTGGAGGCATTTAATGTTCGCGCAAAAACGGCTGATTTTCGACAAAAGAGATAACACCCCCCCATTACGTCATGCTTCAGAAATGTGGAAAATGGTCCGTTTTCAAATGTTTTATTTTTGAACGTCAGTTCACATTTGTAGGTGGATCATCAGTGTTAGAGCTAAAATTAGCATGTTTAAAGTGATTTTCATGCTTCCAGGGGCTCGGGAAGTGAAATAAATACCATTTGGAGGCATTTAATGTTCGAGCAAAAACGGCTGATTTTCGACAAAAGAGATAACACCCCCCCCATTACTTCATGCTTCAGAAATGTGGAAAATGGTCCGTTTTCAAATGTTTTATTTTTGAACGTCAGTTCACATTTGTAGGTGGATCATCAGTGTTAGAGCTAAAATTAGCATGTTTAAAGTGATTTTCATGCTTCCAGGGGCTCGGGAAGTTAATTAAATACCATTTGGAGGCATTTAATGTTCGAGCAAAAACGGCTGATTTTCGACAAAAGAGATAACACCCCCCCATTACGTCATGCTTCAGAAATGTGGAAAATGGTCCGTTTTCAAATGTTTTATTTTTGAACGTCAGTTCACATTTGTAGGTGGATCATCAGTGTTAGAGCTAAAATTAGCATGTTTAAAGTGATTTTCATGCTTCCAGGGGCTCGGGAAGTTAATTTAATACCATTTGGAGGCATTTATTGTTCGAGCAAAAACGGCTGATTTTCGACAAAAGAGATAACACCCCCCCATTACGTCATGCTTCAGAAATGTGGAAAATGGTCCGTTTTCAAATGTTTTATTTTTGAACGTCAGTTCACATTTGTAGGTGGATCATCAGTGTTAGAGCTAAAATTAGCATGTTTAAAGTGATTTTCATGCTTCCAGGGGCCCAAAACACAAGATTAATGGAATGGTTAAAAGTGCATGAAAATGGCAAATTTACTCACTCTGAGTTCTCAAAAAGGGTTTCTTCACCCCGGGAAGTGAAATAAATACCATTTGGAGGCATTTAATGTTCGAGCAAAAACGGCTGATTTTCGACAAAAGAGATAACACCCCCCCATTACGTCATGCTTCAGAAATGTGGAAAATGGTCCGTTTTCAAATGTTTTAATTTTGAACGTCAGTTCACATTTGTAGGTGGATCATCAGTGTTAGAGCTAAAATTAGCATGTTTAAAGTGATTTTCATGCTTCCAGGGGCTCGGGAAGTTAATTAAATACCATTTGGAGGCATTTAATGTTCGAGAAAAAACGGCTGATTTTCGACAAAAGAGATAACACCCCCCCATTACGTCATGCTTCAGAAATGTGGAAAATGGTCCGTTTTCAAATGTTTTATTTGTGAACGTCAGTTCACATTTGTAGGTGGATCATCAGTGTTAGAGCTAAAATTAGCATGTTTAAAGTGATTTTCATGCTTCCAGGGGCCCAAAACACAAGATTTATGGAATGGTTAAAAGTGCATGAAAATGGCCAATTTACTCACTCTGAGTTCTCAAAAAGGGTTTCTTCACCCCGGGAAGTGAAATAAATACCATTTGGAGGCATTTAATGTTCGAGCAAAACGGCTGATTTTCGACAAAAGAGATAACACCCCCCCATTACGTCATGCTTCAGAAATGTGGAAAATGGTCCGTTTTCAAATGTTTTATTTTTGAACGTCAGTTCACATTTGTAGGTGGATCATCAGTGTTAGAGCTAAAATTAGCATGTTTAAAGTGATTTTCATGCTTCCAGGGGCTCAGGAAGTTAATTAAATACCATTTGGAGGCATTTAATGTTCGAGCAAAAACGGCTGATTTTCGACAAAAGAGATAACACCCCCCCATTACGTCATGCTTCAGAAATGTGGAAAATGGTCCGTTTTCAAATGTTTTATTTTTGAACGTCAGTTCACATTTGTAGGTGGATCATCAGTGTTAGAGCTAAAATTAGCATGTTTAAAGTGATTTTCATGCTTCCAGGGGCCCAAAACACAAGATTTATGAAATGGTTAAAAGTGCATGAAAATGGGCCAATTTACTCACTCTGAGTTCTCAAAAGGGTTTCTTCACCCCGGGAAGTTAATTAAATACCATTTGGAGGCATTTAATGTTCGAGCAAAAACGGCTGATTTTCGACAAAAGAGATAACACCCCCCCATTACGTCATGCTTCAGAAATGTGGAAAATGGTCCGTTTTCAAATGTTTTATTTTTGAACGTCAGTTCACATTTGTAGGTGGATCATCAGTGTTAGAGCTAAAATTAGCATGTTTAAAGTGATTTTCATGCTTCCAGGGGCTCGGGAAGTTAATTAAATACCATTTGGAGGCATTTAATGTTCGAGCAAAAACGGCTGATTTTCGACAAAAGAGATAACACCCCCCCATTACGTCATGCTTCAGAAATGTGGAAGATGGTCCGTTTTCAAATGTTTTATTTTTGAACGTCAGTTCACATTTGTAGGTGGATCATCAGTGTTAGAGCTAAAATTAGCATGTTTAGAGTGATTTTCATGCTTCCAGGGGCCCAAAACACAAGATTTATGGAATGGTTAAAAGTGCATGAAAATGGCCAATTTACTCACTCTGAGTTCTCAAAAAGGGTTTCTTCACCCCGGGAAGTTAAATAAATACCATTTGGAGGCATTTAATGTTCGAGCAAAAACGGCTGATTTTCGACAAAAGAGATAACACCCCCCCATTACGTCATGCTTCAGAAATGTGGAAAATGGTCCGTTTTCAAATGTTTTATTTTTGAACGTCAGTTCACATTTGTAGGTGGATCATCAGTGTTAGAGCTAAAATTAGCATGTTTAAAGTGATTTTCATGCTTCCAGGGGCTCTGGAAGTTAATTAAATACCATTTGGAGGCATTTAATGTTCGAGCAAAAACGGCTGATTTTCGACAAAAGAGATAACACCCCCCCATTACGTCATGCTTCAGAAATGTGGAAAATGGTCCGTTTTCAAATGTTTTATTTTTGAACGTCAGTTCACATTTGTAGGTGGATCATCAGTGTTAGAGCTAAAATTAGCATGTTTAAAGTGATTTTCATGCTTCCAGGGGCCCAAAACACAAGATTTATGGAATGGTTAAAAGTGCATGAAAATGGCCAATGTACTCACTCTGAGTTCTCAAAAAGGGTTTCTTCACCCCGGGAAGTTAAATAAATACCATTTGGAGGCATTTAATGTTCGAGCAAAAACGGCTGATTTTCGACAAAAGAGATAACACCCCCCCATTACGTCATGCTTCAGAAATGTGGAAAATGGTCCGTTTTCAAATGTTTTATTTTTGAACGTCAGTTCACATTTGTAGGTGGATCATCAGTGTTAGAGCTAAAATTAGCATGTTTAAAGTGATTTTCATGCTTCCAGGGGCTCTGGAAGTTAATTAAATACCATTTGGAGGCATTTAATGTTCGAGCAAAAACGGCTGATTTTCGACAAAAGAGATAACACCCCCCCATTACGTCATGCTTCAGAAATGTGGAAAATGGTCCGTTTTCAAATGTTTTATTTTTGAACGTCAGTTCACATTTGTAGGTGGATCATCAGTGTTAGAGCTAAAATTAGCATGTTTAAAGTGATTTTCATGCTTCCAGGGGCCCAAAACACAAGATTTATGGAATGGTTAAAAGTGCATGAAAATGGCCAATGTACTCACTCTGAGTTCTCAAAAAGGGTTTCTTCACCCCGGGAAGTTAATTAAATACCATTTGGAGGCATTTAATGTTCGAGCAAAAACGGCTGATTTTCGACAAAAGAGATAACACCCCCCCCATTACGTCATGCTTCAGAAATGTGGAAAATGGTCCGTTTTCAAATGTTTTATTTTTGAACGTCAGTTCACATTTGTAGGTGGATCATCAGTGTTAGAGCTAAAATTAGCATGTTTAAAGTGATTTTCATGCTTCCAGGGGCTCGGGAAGTTAATTAAATACCATTTGGAGGCATTTAATGTTCGAGCAAAAACGGCTGATTTTCGACAAAAGAGATAACACCCCCCCATTACGTCATGCTTCAGAAATGTGGAAAATGGTCCGTTTTCAAATGTTTTATTTTTGAACGTCAGTTCACATTTGTAGGTGGATCATCAGTGTTAGAGCTAAAATTAGCATGTTTAAAGTGATTTTCATGCTTCCAGGGGCTCGGGAAGTGAAATAAATACCATTTGGAGGCATTTAATGTTCGAGCAAAAACGGCTGATTTTCGACAAAAGAGATAACACCCCCCCATTACGTCATGCTTCAGAAATGTGGAAAATGGTCTGTTTTCAAATGTTTTATTTTTGAACGTCAGTTCACATTTGTAGGTGGATCATCAGTGTTAGAGCTAAAATTAGCATGTTTAAAGTGATTTTCATGCTTCCAGGGGCCCAAAACACAAGATTAATGGAATGGTTAAAAGTGCATGAAAATGGCCAATTTACTCACTCTGAGTTCTCAAAAAGGGTTTCTTCACCCCGGGAAGTGAAATAAATACCATTTGGAGGCATTTAATGTTCGAGCAAAAACGGCTGATTTTCGACAAAAAAGATAACACCCCCCCCATTACGTCATGCTTCAGAAATGTGGAAAATGGTCCGTTTTCAAATGTTTTATTTTTGAACGTCAGTTCACATTTATAGGTGGATCATCAGTGTTAGAGCTAAAATTAGCATGTTTAAAGTGATTTTCATGCTTCCAGGGGCTCGGGAAGTTAATTAAATACCATTTGGAGGCATTTAATGTTCGAGCAAAAACGGCTGATTTTCGACAAAAGAGATAACACCCCCCCATTACGTCATGCTTCAGAAATGTGGAAAATGGTCCGTTTTCAAATGTTTTATTTTTGAACGTCAGTTCACATTTGTAGGTGGATCATCAGTGTTAGAGCTAAAATTAGCATGTTTAAAGTGATTTTCATGCTTCCAGGGGCTCGGGAAGTGAAATAAATACCATTTGGAGGCATTTAATGTTCGAGCAAAAACGGCTGATTTTCGACAAAAGAGATAACACCCCCCCATTACGTCACGCTTCAGAAATGTGGAAAATGGTCCGTTTTCAAATGTTTTATTTTTGAACGTCAGTTCACATTTGTAGGTGGATCATCAGTGTTAGAGCTAAAATTAGCATGTTTAAAGTGATTTTCATGCTTCCAGGGGCCCAAAACACAAGATTTATGGAATGGTTAAAAGTGCATGAAAATGGCCAATTTACTCACTCTGAGTTCTCAAAAAGGGTTTCTTCACCCCGGGAAGTTAATTAAATACCATTTGGAGGCATTTAATGTTCGAGCAAAAACGGCTGATTTTCGACAAAAGAGATAACACCCCCGCATTACGTCATGCTTCAGAAATGTGGAAAATGGTCCGTTTTCAAATGTTTTATTTTTGAACGTCAGTTCACATTTGTAGGTGGATCATCAGTGTTAGAGCTAAAATTAGCATGTTTAAAGTGATTTTCATGCTTCCAGGGGCCCAAAACACAAGATTTATGGAATGGTTAAAAGTGCATGAAAATGGCCAATGTACTCACTCTGAGTTCTCAAAAAGGGTTTCTTCACCCCGGGAAGTTAATTAAATACCATTTGGAGGCATTTAATGTTCGAGCAAAAACGGCTGATTTTCGACAAAAGAGATAACACCCCCCCATTACGTCATGCTTCAGAAATGTGGAAAATGGTCCGTTTTCAAATGTTTTATTTTTGAACGTCAGTTCACATTTGTAGGTGGATCATCAGTGTTAGAGCTAAAATTAGCATGTTTAAAGTGATTTTCATGCTTCCAGGGGCTCGGGAAGTTAATTAAATACCATTTGGAGGCATTTAATGTTCGAGCAAAAACGGCTGATTTTCGACAAAAGAGATAACACCCCCCCATTACGTCATGCTTCAGAAATGTGGAAAATGGTCCGTTTTCAAATGTTTTATTTTTGAACGTCAGTTCACATTTGTAGGTGGATCATCAGTGTTAGAGCTAAAATTAGCATGTTTAAAGTGATTTTCATGCTTCCAGGGGCTCGGGAAGTGAAATAAATACCATTTGGAGGCATTTAATGTTCGAGCAAAAACGGCTGATTTTCGACAAAAGAGATAACACCCCCCCATTACGTCATGCTTCAGAAATGTGGAAAATGGTCTGTTTTCAAATGTTTTATTTTTGAACGTCAGTTCACATTTGTAGGTGGATCATCAGTGTTAGAGCTAAAATTAGCATGTTTAAAGTGATTTTCATGCTTCCAGGGGCCCAAAACACAAGATTAATGGAATGGTTAAAAGTGCATGAAAATGGCCAATTTACTCACTCTGAGTTCTCAAAAAGGGTTTCTTCACCCCGGGAAGTGAAATAAATACCATTTGGAGGCATTTAATGTTCGAGCAAAAACGGCTGATTTTCGACAAAAAAGATAACACCCCCCCCCATTACGTCATGCTTCAGAAATGTGGAAAATGGTCCGTTTTCAAATGTTTTATTTTTGAACGTCAGTTCACATTTATAGGTGGATCATCAGTGTTAGAGCTAAAATTAGCATGTTTAAAGTGATTTTCATGCTTCCAGGGGCTCGGGAAGTTAATTAAATACCATTTGGAGGCATTTAATGTTCGAGCAAAAACGGCTGATTTTCGACAAAAGAGATAACACCCCCCCATTACGTCATGCTTCAGAAATGTGGAAAATGGTCCGTTTTCAAATGTTTTATTTTTGAACGTCAGTTCACATTTGTAGGTGGATCATCAGTGTTAGAGCTAAAATTAGCATGTTTAAAGTGATTTTCATGCTTCCAGGGGCTCGGGAAGTGAAATAAATACCATTTGGAGGCATTTAATGTTCGAGCAAAAACGGCTGATTTTCGACAAAAGAGATAACACCCCCCCATTACGTCACGCTTCAGAAATGTGGAAAATGGTCCGTTTTCAAATGTTTTATTTTTGAACGTCAGTTCACATTTGTAGGTGGATCATCAGTGTTAGAGCTAAAATTAGCATGTTTAAAGTGATTTTCATGCTTCCAGGGGCCCAAAACACAAGATTTATGGAATGGTTAAAAGTGCATGAAAATGGCCAATTTACTCACTCTGAGTTCTCAAAAAGGGTTTCTTCACCCCGGGAAGTTAATTAAATACCATTTGGAGGCATTTAATGTTCGAGCAAAAACGGCTGATTTTCGACAAAAGAGATAACACCCCCCCATTACGTCATGCTTCAGAAATGTGGAAAATGGTCCGTTTTCAAATGTTTTATTTTTGAACGTCAGTTCACATTTGTAGGTGGATCATCAGTGTTAGAGCTAAAATTAGCATGTTTAAAGTGATTTTCATGCTTCCAGGGGCCCAAAACACAAGATTTATGGAATGGTTAAAAGTGCATGAAAATGGCCAATTTACTCACTCTGAGTTCTCAAAAAGGGTTTCTTCACCCCGGGAAGTTAATTAAATACCATTTGGAGGCATTTAATGTTCGAGCAAAAACGGCTGATTTTCGACAAAAGAGATAACACCCCCCCATTACGTCATGCTTCAGAAATGTGGAAAATGGTCCGTTTTCAAATGTTTTATTTTTGAACGTCAGTTCACATTTGTAGGTGGATCATCAGTGTTAGAGCTAAAATTAGCATGTTTAAAGTGATTTTCATGCTTCCAGGGGCTCGGGAAGTTAATTAAATACCATTTGGAGGCATTTAATGTTCGAGCAAAAACGGCTGATTTTCGACAAAAGAGATAACACCCCCCCATTACGTCATGCTTCAGAAATGTGGAAAATGGTCCGTTTTCAAATGTTTTATTTTTGAACGTCAGTTCACATTTGTAGGTGGATCATCAGTGTTAGAGCTAAAATTAGCATGTTTAAAGTGATTTTCATGCTTCCAGGGGCCCAAAACACAAGATTAATGGAATGGTTAAAAGTGCATGAAAATGGCCAATTTACTCACTCTGAGTTCTCAAAAAGGGTTTCTTCACCCCGGGAAGTGAAATAAATACCATTTGGAGGCATTTAATGTTCGAGCAAAAACGGCTGATTTTCGACAAAAAAGATAACACCCCCCCCATTACGTCATGCTTCAGAAATGTGGAAAATGGTCCGTTTTCAAATGTTTTATTTTTGAACGTCAGTTCACATTTATAGGTGGATCATCAGTGTTAGAGCTAAAATTAGCATGTTTAAAGTGATTTTCATGCTTCCAGGGGCTCGGGAAGTTAATTAAATACCATTTGGAGGCATTTAATGTTCGAGCAAAAACGGCTGATTTTCGACAAAAGAGATAACACCCCCCCCATTACGTCATGCTTCAGAAATGTGGAAAATGGTCCGTTTTCAAATGTTTTATTTTTGAACGTCAGTTCACATTTGTAGGTGGATCATCAGTGCTAGAGCTAAAATTAGCATGTTTAAAGTGATTTTCATGCTTCCAGGGGCTCGGGAAGTGAAATAAATACCATTTGGAGGCATTTAATGTTCGAGCAAAAACGGCTGATTTTCGACAAAAGAGATAACACCCCCCCATTACGTCACGCTTCAGAAATGTGGAAAATGGTCCGTTTTCAAATGTTTTATTTTTGAACGTCAGTTCACATTTGTAGGTGGATCATCAGTGTTAGAGCTAAAATTAGCATGTTTAAAGTGATTTTCATGCTTCCAGGGGCTCGGGAAGTTAATTAAATACCATTTGGAGGCATTTAATGTTCGAGCAAAAACGGCTGATTTTCGACAAAAGAGATAACACCCCCCCATTACGTCATGCTTCAGAAATGTGGAAAATGGTCCATTTTCAAATGTTTTATTTTTGAACGTCAGTTCACATCTGTAGGTGGATCATCAGTGTTAGAGCTAAAATTAGCATGTTTAAAGTGATTTTCATGCTTCCAGGGGCTCGGGAAGTTAATTAAATACCATTTGGAGGCATTTAATGTTCGAGCAAAAACGGCTGATTTTCGACAAAAGAGATAACACCCCCCCATTACGTCATGCTTCAGAAATGTGGAAAATGGTCCGTTTTCAAATGTTTTATTTTTGAACGTCAGTTCACATTTGTAGGTGGATCATCAGTGTTAGAGCTAAAATTAGCATGTTTAAAGTGATTTTCATGCTTCCAGGGGCTCGGGAAGTTAATTAAATACCATTTGGAGGCATTTAATGTTCGAGCAAAAACGGCTGATTTTCGACAAAAGAGATAACACCCCCCCATTACGTCATGCTTCAGAAATGTGGAAAATGGTCCGTTTTCAAATGTTTTATTTTTGAACGTCAGTTCACATTTGTAGGTGGATCATCAGTGTTAGAGCTAAAATGAGCATGTTTAAAGTGATTTTCATGCTTCCAGGGGCTCGGGAAGTGAAATAAATACCATTTGGAGGCATTTAATGTTCGAGCAAAAACGGCTGATTTTCGACAAAAGAGATAACACCCCCCCATTACGTCATGCTTCAGAAATGTGGAAAATGGTCTGTTTTCAAATGTTTTATTTTTGAACGTCAGTTCACATTTGTAGGTGGATCATCAGTGTTAGAGCTAAAATTAGCATGTTTAAAGTGATTTTCATGCTTCCAGGGGCCCAAAACACAAGATTAATGGAATGGTTAAAAGTGCATGAAAATGGCCAATTTACTCACTCTGAGTTCTCAAAAAGGGTTTCTTCACCCCGGGAAGTGAAATAAATACCATTTGGAGGCATTTAATGTTCGAGCAAAAACGGCTGATTTTCGACAAAAAAGATAACACCCCCCCCCCATTACGTCATGCTTCAGAAATGTGGAAAATGGTCCGTTTTCAAATGTTTTATTTTTGAACGTCAGTTCACATTTATAGGTGGATCATCAGTGTTAGAGCTAAAATTAGCATGTTTAAAGTGATTTTCATGCTTCCAGGGGCTCGGGAAGTTAATTAAATACCATTTGGAGGCATTTAATGTTCGAGCAAAAACGGCTGATTTTCGACAAAAGAGATAACACCCCCCCATTACGTCATGCTTCAGAAATGTGGAAAATGGTCCGTTTTCAAATGTTTTATTTTTGAACGTCAGTTCACATTTGTAGGTGGATCATCAGTGCTAGAGCTAAAATTAGCATGTTTAAAGTGATTTTCATGCTTCCAGGGGCTCGGGAAGTGAAATAAATACCATTTGGAGGCATTTAATGTTCGAGCAAAAACGGCTGATTTTCGACAAAAGAGATAACACCCCCCCATTACGTCACGCTTCAGAAATGTGGAAAATGGTCCGTTTTCAAATGTTTTATTTTTGAACGTCAGTTCACATTTGTAGGTGGATCATCAGTGTTAGAGCTAAAATTAGCATGTTTAAAGTGATTTTCATGCTTCCAGGGGCCCAAAACACAAGATTTATGGAATGGTTAAAAGTGCATGAAAATGGCCAATTTACTCACTCTGAGTTCTCAAAAAGGGTTTCTTCACCCCGGGAAGTTAATTAAATACCATTTGGAGGCATTTAATGTTCGAGCAAAAACGGCTGATTTTCGACAAAAGAGATAACACCCCCCATTACGTCATGCTTCAGAAATGTGGAAAATGGTCCGTTTTCAAATGTTTTATTTTTGAACGTCAGTTCACATTTGTAGGTGGATCATCAGTGTTAGAGCTAAAATTAGCATGTTTAAAGTGATTTTCATGCTTCCAGGGGCCCAAAACACAAGATTTATGGAATGGTTAAAAGTGCATGAAAATGGCCAATTTACTCACTCTGAGTTCTCAAAAAGGGTTTCTTCACCCCGGGAAGTGAATTAAATACCATTTGGAGGCATTTAATGTTCGAGCAAAAACGGCTGATTTTCGACAAAAGAGATAACACCCCCCCATTACGTCATGCTTCAGAAATGTGGAAAATGGTCCGTTTTCAAATGTTTTATTTTTGAACGTCAGTTCACATTTGTAGGTGGATCATCAGTGTTAGAGCTAAAATTAGCATGTTTAAAGTGATTTTCATGCTTCCAGGGGCTCGGGAAGTTAATTAAATACCATTTGGAAGCATTTAATGTTCGAGCAAAAACGGCTGATTTTCGACAAAAGAGATAACACCCCCCCATTACGTCATGCTTCAGAAATGTGGAAAATGGTCCGTTTTCAAATGTTTTATTTTTGAACGTCAGTTCACATTTGTAGGTGGATCATCAGTGTTAGAGCTAAAATTAGCATGTTTAAAGTGATTTTCATGCTTCCAGGGGCTCGGGAAGTTAATTAAATACCATTTGGAGGCATTTAATGTTCGAGCAAAAACCGCTGATTTTCGACAAAAGAGATAACACCCCCCCATTACGTCATGCTTCAGAAATGTGGAAAATGGTCCGTTTTCAAATGTTTTATTTTTGAACGTCAGTTCACATTTGTAGGTGGATCATCAGTGTTAGAGCTAAAATTAGCATGTTTAAAGTGATTTTCATGCTTCCAGGGGCTCGGGAAGTGAAATAAATACCATTTGGAGGCATTTAATGTTCGCGCAAAAACGGCTGATTTTCGACAAAAGAGATAACACCCCCCCATTACGTCATGCTTCAGAAATGTGGAAAATGGTCCGTTTTCAAATGTTTTATTTTTGAACGTCAGTTCACATTTGTAGGTGGATCATCAGTGTTAGAGCTAAAGATAGCATGTTTAAAGTGATTTTCATGCTTCCAGGGGCTCGGGAAGTGAAATAAATACCATTTGGAGGCATTTAATGTTCGCGCAAAAACGGCTGATTTTCGACAAAAGAGATAACACCCCCCCATTACGTCATGCTTCAGAAATGTGGAAAATGGTCCGTTTTCAAATGTTTTATTTTTGAACGTCAGTTCACATTTGTAGGTGGATCATCAGTGTTAGAGCTAAAATTAGCATGTTTAAAGTGATTTTCATGCTTCCAGGGGCTCGGGAAGTGAAATAAATACCATTTGGAGGCATTTAATGTTCGCGCAAAAACGGCTGATTTTCGACAAAAGAGATAACACCCCCCCATTACGTCATGCTTCAGAAATGTGGAAAATGGTCCGTTTTCAAATGTTTTATTTTTGAACGTCAGTTCACATTTGTAGCTGGATCATCAGTGTTAGAGCTAAAATTAGCATGTTTAAAGTGATTTTCATGCTTCCAGGGGCTCGGGAAGTGAAATAAATACCATTTGGAGGCATTTAATGTTCGAGCAAAAACGGCTGATTTTCGACAAAAGAGATAACACCCCCCCATTACTTCATGCTTCAGAAATGTGGAAAATGGTCCGTTTTCAAATGTTTTATTTTTGAACGTCAGTTCACATTTGTAGGTGGATCATCAGTGTTAGAGCTAAAATTAGCATGTTTAAAGTGATTTTCATGCTTCCAGGGGCTCGGGAAGTTAATTAAATACCATTTGGAGGCATTTAATGTTCGAGCAAAAACGGCTGATTTTCGACAAAAGAGATAACACCCCCCCATTACGTCATGCTTCAGAAATGTGGAAAATGGTCCGTTTTCAAATGTTTTATTTTTGAACGTCAGTTCACATTTGTAGGTGGATCATCAGTGTTAGAGCTAAAATTAGCATGTTTAAAGTGATTTTCATGCTTCCAGGGGCTCTGGAAGTTAATTAAATACCATTTGGAGGCATTTAATGTTCGAGCAAAAACGGCTGATTTTCGACAAAAGAGATAACACCCCCCCATTACGTCATGCTTCAGAAATGTGGAAAATGGTCCGTTTTCAAATGTTTTATTTTTGAACGTCAGTTCACATTTGTAGGTGGATCATCAGTGTTAGAGCTAAAATTAGCATGTTTAAAGTGATTTTCATGCTTCCAGGGGCCCAAAACACAAGATTTATGGAATGGTTAAAAGTGCATGAAAATGGCCAATGTACTCACTCTGAGTTCTCAAAAAGGGTTTCTTCACCCCGGGAAGTTAATTAAATACCATTTGGAGGCATTTAATGTTCGAGCAAAAACGGCTGATTTTCGACAAAAGAGATAACACCCCCCCATTACGTCATGCTTCAGAAATGTGGAAAATGGTCCGTTTTCAAATGTTTTATTTTTGAACGTCAGTTCACATTTGTAGGTGGATCATCAGTGTTAGAGCTAAAATTAGCATGTTTAAAGTGATTTTCATGCTTCCAGGGGCTCGGGAAGTTAATTAAATACCATTTGGAGGCATTTAATGTTCGAGCAAAAACGGCTGATTTTCGACAAAAGAGATAACACCCCCCCATTACGTCATGCTTCAGAAATGTGGAAAATGGTCCGTTTTCAAATGTTTTATTTTTGAACGTCAGTTCACATTTGTAGGTGGATCATCAGTGTTAGAGCTAAAATTAGCATGTTTAAAGTGATTTTCATGCTTCCAGGGGCTCGGGAAGTGAAATAAATACCATTTGGAGGCATTTAATGTTCGAGCAAAAACGGCTGATTTTCGACAAAAGAGATAACACCCCCCCATTACGTCATGCTTCAGAAATGTGGAAAATGGTCTGTTTTCAAATGTTTTATTTTTGAACGTCAGTTCACATTTGTAGGTGGATCATCAGTGTTAGAGCTAAAATTAGCATGTTTAAAGTGATTTTCATGCTTCCAGGGGCCCAAAACACAATTCACATTTGTAGGTGGATCATCAGTGTTAGAGCTAAAATTAGCATGTTTAAAGTGATTTTCATGCTTCCAGGGGCTCGGGAAGTTAATTAAATACCATTTGGAGGCATTTAATGTTCGAGCAAAAACGGCTGATTTTCGACAAAAGAGATAACACCCCCCCATTACGTCATGCTTCAGAAATGTGGAAAATGGTCCGTTTTCAAATGTTTTATTTTTGAACGTCAGTTCACATTTGTAGGTGGATCATCAGTGTTAGAGCTAAAATTAGCATGTTTAAAGTGATTTTCATGCTTCCAGGGGCCCAAAACACAAGATTTATGGAATGGTTAAAAGTGCATGAAAATGGCCAATTTACTCACTCTGAGTTCTCAAAAAGGGTTTCTTCACCCCGGGAAGTTAATTAAATACCATTTGGAGGCATTTAATGTTCGAGCAAAAACGGCTGATTTTCGACAAAAGAGATAACACCCCCCCATTACGTCATGCTTCAGAAATGTGGAAAATGGTCCGTTTTCAAATGTTTTATTTTTGAACGTCAGTTCACATTTGTAGGTGGATCATCAGTGTTAGAGCTAAAATTAGCATGTTTAAAGTGATTTTCATGCTTCCAGGGGCTCGGGAAGTTAATTAAATACCATTTGAAGGCATTTAATGTTCGAGCAAAAACGGCTGATTTTCGACAAAAGAGATAACACCCCCCCATTACGTCATGCTTCAGAAATGTGGAAAATGGTCCGTTTTCAAATGTTTTATTTTTGAACGTCAGTTCACATTTGTAGGTGGATCATCACTGTTAGAGCTAAAATTAGCATGTTTAAAGTGATTTTCATGCTTCCAGGGGCCCAAAACACAAGATTTATGGAATGGTTAAAAGTGCATGAAAATGGCCAATGTACTCACTCTGAGTTCTCAAAAAGGGTTTCTTCACCCCGGGAAGTTAATTAAATACCATTTGGAGGCATTTAATGTTCGAGTAAAAACGGCTGATTTTCGACAAAAGAGATAACACCCCCCCATTACGTCATGCTTCAGAAATGTGGAAAATGGTCCGTTTTCAAATGTTTTATTTTTGAACGTCAGTTCACATTTGTAGGTGGATCATCAGTGTTAGAGCTAAAATTAGCATGTTTAAAGTGATTTTCATGCTTCCAGGGGCTCGGGAAGTTAATTAAATACCATTTGGAGGCATTTAATGTTCGAGCAAAAACGGCTGATTTTCGACAAAAGAGATAACACCCCCCCATTACGTCATGCTTCAGAAATGTGGAAAATGGTCCGTTTTCAAATGTTTTATTTTTGAACGTCAGTTCACATTTGTAGGTGGATCATCAGTGTTAGAGCTAAAATTAGCATGTTTAAAGTGATTTTTATGCTTCCAGGGGCTCGGGAAGTGAAATAAATACCATTTGGAGGCATTTAATGTTCGAGCAAAAACGGCTGATTTTCGACAAAAGAGATAACACCCCCCCATTACGTCATGCTTCAGAAATGTGGAAAATGGTCTGTTTTCAAATGTTTTATTTTTGAACGTCAGTTCACATTTGTAGGTGGATCATCAGTGTTAGAGCTAAAATTAGCATGTTTAAAGTGATTTTCATGCTTCCAGGGGCCCAAAACACAAGATTAATGGAATGGTTAAAAGTGCATGAAAATGGCCAATTTACTCACTCTGAGTTCTCAAAAAGGGTTTCTTCACCCCGGGAAGTGAAATAAATACCATTTGGAGGCATTTAATGTTCGAGCAAAAACGGCTGATTTTCGACAAAAGAGATAACACCCCCCCATTACGTCATGCTTCAGAAATGTGGAAAATGGTCCGTTTTCAAATGTTTTATTTTTGAACGTCAGTTCACATTTATAGGTGGATCATCAGTGTTAGAGCTAAAATTAGCATGTTTAAAGTGATTTTCATGCTTCCAGGGGCTCGGGAAGTTAATTAAATACCATTTGGAGGCATTTAATGTTCGAGCAAAAACGGCTGATTTTCGACAAAAGAGATAACACCCCCCCATTACGTCATGCTTCAGAAATGTGGAAAATGGTCCGTTTTCAAATGGTTTATTTTTGAACGTCAGTTCACATTTGTAGGTGGATCATCAGTGTTAGAGCTAAAATTAGCATGTTTAAAGTGATTTTCATGCTTCCAGGGGCCCAAAACACAAGATTTATGGAATGGTTAAAAGTGCATGAAAATGGCCAATTTACTCACTCTGAGTTCTCAAAAAGGGTTTCTTCACCCCGGGAAGTTAATTAAATACCATTTGGAGGCATTTAATGTTCGAGCAAAAACGGCTGATTTTCGACAAAAGAGATAACACCCCCCCATTACGTCATGCTTCAGAAATGTGGAAAATGGTCCGTTTTCAAATGTTTTATTTTTGAACGTCAGTTCACATTTGTAGGTGGATCATCAGTGTTAGAGCTAAAATTAGCATGTTTAAAGTGATTTTCATGCTTCCAGGGGCCCAAAACACAAGATTTATGGAATGGTTAAAAGTGCATGAAAATGGCCAATTTACTCACTCTGAGTTCTCAAAAAGGGTTTCTTCACCCCGGGAAGTTAATTAAATACCATTTGGAGGCATTTAATGTTCGAGCAAAAACGGCTGATTTTCGACAAAAGAGATAACACCCCCCCATTACGTCATGCTTCAGAAATGTGGAAAATGGTCCGTTTTCAAATGTTTTATTTTTGAACGTCAGTTCACATTTGTAGGTGGATCATCAGTGTTAGAGCTAAAATTAGCATGTTTAAAGTGATTTTCATGCTTCCAGGGGCCCAAAACACAAGATTTATGGAATGGTTAAAAGTGCATGAAAATGGCCAATTTACTCACTCTGAGTTCTCAAAAAGGGTTTCTTCACCCCGGGAAGTTAATTAAATACCATTTGGAGGCATTTAATGTTCGAGCAAAAACGGCTGATTTTCGACAAAAGAGATAACACCCCCCCATTACGTCATGCTTCAGAAATGTGGAAAATGGTCCGTTTTCAAATGTTTTATTTTTGAACGTCAGTTCACATTTGTAGGTGGATCATCAGTGTTAGAGCTAAAATTAGCATGTTTAAAGTGATTTTCATGCTTCCAGGGGCCCAAAACACAAGATTTATGGAATGGTTAAAAGTGCATGAAAATGGCCAATTTACTCACTCTGAGTTCTCAAAAAGGGTTTCTTCACCCCGGGAAGTGAATTAAATACCATTTGGAGGCATTTAATGTTCGAGCAAAAACGGCTGATTTTCGACAAAAGAGATAACACCCCCCCATTACGTCATGCTTCAGAAATGTGGAAAATGGTCCGTTTTCAAATGTTTTATTTTTGAACGTCAGTTCACATTTGTAGGTGGATCATCAGTGTTAGAGCTAAAATTAGCATGTTTAAAGTGATTTTCATGCTTCCAGGGGCTCGGGAAGTTAATTAAATACCATTTGGAAGCATTTAATGTTCGAGCAAAAACGGCTGATTTTCGACAAAAGAGATAACACCCCCCCATTACGTCATGCTTCAGAAATGTGGAAAATGGTCCGTTTTCAAATGTTTTATTTTTGAACGTCAGTTCACATTTGTAGGTGGATCATCAGTGTTAGAGCTAAAATTAGCATGTTTAAAGTGATTTTCATGCTTCCAGGGGCTCGGGAAGTTAATTAAATACCATTTGGAGGCATTTAATGTTCGAGCAAAAACGGCTGATTTTCGACAAAAGAGATAACACCCCCCCATTACGTCATGCTTCAGAAATGTGGAAAATGGTCCGTTTTCAAATGTTTTATTTTTGAACGTCAGTTCACATTTGTAGGTGGATCATCAGTGTTGGAGCTAAAATTAGCATGTTTAAAGTGATTTTCATGCTTCCAGGGGCTCGGGAAGTGAAATAAATACCATTTGGAGGCATTTAATGTTCGCGCAAAAACGGCTGATTTTCGACAAAAGAGATAACACCCCCCCATTACGTCATGCTTCAGAAATGTGGAAAATGGTCCGTTTTCAAATGTTTTATTTTTGAACGTCAGTTCACATTTGTAGGTGGATCATCAGTGTTAGAGCTAAAATTAGCATGTTTAAAGTGATTTTCATGCTTCCAGGGGCTCGGGAAGTGAAATAAATACCATTTGGAGGCATTTAATGTTCGCGCAAAAACGGCTGATTTTCGACAAAAGAGATAACACCCCCCCATTACGTCATGCTTCAGAAATGTGGAAAATGGTCCGTTTTCAAATGTTTTATTTTTGAACGTCAGTTCACATTTGTAGGTGGATCATCAGTGTTAGAGCTAAAATTAGCATGTTTAAAGTGATTTTCATGCTTCCAGGGGCTCGGGAAGTGAAATAAATACCATTTGGAGGCATTTAATGTTCGCGCAAAAACGGCTGATTTTCGACAAAAGAGATAACACCCCCCCATTACGTCATGCTTCAGAAATGTGGAAAATGGTCCGTTTTCAAATGTTTTATTTTTGAACGTCAGTTCACATTTGTAGGTGGATCATCAGTGTTAGAGCTAAAATTAGCATGTTTAAAGTGATTTTCATGCTTCCAGGGGCTCCGGAAGTGAAATAAATACCATTTGGAGGCATTTAATGTTCGAGCAAAAACGGCTGATTTTCGACAAAAGAGATAACACCCCCCCATTACTTCATGCTTCAGAAATGTGGAAAATGGTCCGTTTTCAAATGTTTTATTTTTGAACGTCAGTTCACATTTGTAGGTGGATCATCAGTGTTAGAGCTAAAATTAGCATGTTTAAAGTGATTTTCATGCTTCCAGGGGCTCGGGAAGTTAATTAAATACCATTTGGAGGCATTTAATGTTCGAGCAAAAACGGCTGATTTTCGACAAAAGAGATAACACCCCCCCATTACGTCATGCTTCAGAAATGTGGAAAATGGTCCGTTTTCAAATGTTTTATTTTTGAACGTCAGTTCACATTTGTAGGTGGATCATCAGTGTTAGAGCTAAAATTAGCATGTTTAAAGTGATTTTCATGCTTCCAGGGGCTCGGGAAGTTAATTAAATACCATTTGGAGGCATTTATTGTTCGAGCAAAAACGGCTGATTTTCGACAAAAGAGATAACACCCCCCCATTACGTCATGCTTCAGAAATGTGGATAATGGTCCGTTTTCAAATGTTTTATTTTTGAACGTCAGTTCACATTTGTAGGTGGATCATCAGTGTTAGAGCTAAAATTAGCATGTTTAAAGTGATTTTCATGCTTCCAGGGGCCCAAAACACAAGATTAATGGAATGGTTAAAAGTGCATGAAAATGGCCAATTTACTCACTCTGAGTTCTCAAAAAGGGTTTCTTCACCCCGGGAAGTGAAATAAATACCATTTGGAGGCATTTAATGTTCGAGCAAAAACGGCTGATTTTCGACAAAAGAGATAACACCCCCCCATTACGTCATGCTTCAGAAATGTGGAAAATGGTCCGTTTTCAAATGTTTTATTTTTGAACGTCAGTTCACATTTGTAGGTGGATCATCAGTGTTAGAGCTAAAATTAGCATGTTTAAAGTGATTTTCATGCTTCCAGGGGCTCGGGAAGTTAATTAAATACCATTTGGAGGCATTTAATGTTCGAGCAAAAACGGCTGATTTTCGACAAAAGAGATAACACCCCCCCATTACGTCATGCTTCAGAAATGTGGAAAATGGTCCGTTTTCAAATGTTTTATTTGTGAACGTCAGTTCACATTTGTAGGTGGATCATCAGTGTTAGAGCTAAAATTAGCATGTTTAAAGTGATTTTCATGCTTCCAGGGGCCCAAAACACAAGATTTATGGAATGGTTAAAAGTGCATGAAAATGGCCAATTTACTCACTCTGAGTTCTCAAAAAGGGTTTCTTCACCCCGGGAAGTGAAATAAATACCATTTGGAGGCATTTAATGTTCGAGCAAAAACGGCTGATTTTCGACAAAAGAGATAACACCCCCCCATTAAGTCATGCTTCAGAAATGTGGAAAATGGTCCGTTTTCAAATGTTTTATTTTTGAACGTCAGTTCACATTTGTAGGTGGATCATCAGTGTTAGAGCTAAAATTAGCATGTTTAAAGTGATTTTCATGCTTCCAGGGGCTCGGGAAGTTAATTAAATACCATTTGGAGGCATTTAATGTTCGAGCAAAAACGGCTGATTTTCGACAAAAGAGATAACACCCCCCCATTACGTCATGCTTCAGAAATGTGGAAAATGGTCCGTTTTCAAATGTTTTATTTTTGAACGTCAGTTCACATTTGTAGGTGGATCATCAGTGTTAGAGCTAAAATTAGCATGTTTAAAGTGATTTTCATGCTTCCAGGGGCCCAAAACACAAGATTTATGAAATGGTTAAAAGTGCATGAAAATGGCCAATTTACTCACTCTGAGTTCTCAAAAAGGGTTTCTTCACCCCGGGAAGTTAATTAAATACCATTTGGAGGCATTTCATGTTCGAGCAAAAACGGCTGATTTTCGACAAAAGAGATAACACCCCCCCATTACGTCATGCTTCAGAAATGTGGAAAATGGTCCGTTTTCAAATGTTTTATTTTTGAACGTCAGTTCACATTTGTAGGTGGATCATCAGTGTTAGAGCTAAAATTAGCATGTTTAAAGTGATTTTCATGCTTCCAGGGGCTCGGGAAGTTAATTAAATACCATTTGGAGGCATTTAATGTTCGAGCAAAAACGGCTGATTTTCGACAAAAGAGATAACACCCCCCCATTACGTCATGCTTCAGAAATGTGGAAAATGGTCCGTTTTCAAATGTTTTATTTTTGTACGTCAGTTCACATTTGTAGGTGGATCATCAGTGTTAGAGCTAAAATTAGCATGTTTAAAGTGATTTTCATGCTTCCAGGGGCCCAAAACACAAGATTTATGGAATGGTTAAAAGTGCATGAAAATGGCCAATGTACTCACTCTGAGTTCTCAAAAAGGGTTTCTTCACCCCGGGAAGTTAATTAAATACCATTTGGAGGCATTTAATGTTCGAGTAAAAACAGCTGATTTTCGACAAAAGAGATAACACCCCCCCATTACGTCATGCTTCAGAAATGTGGAAAATGGTCCGTTTTCAAATGTTTTATTTTTGAACGTCAGTTCACATTTGTAGGTGGATCATCAGTGTTAGAGCTAAAATTAGCATGTTTAAAGTGATTTTCATGCTTCCAGGGGCTCGGGAAGTTAATTAAATACCATTTGGAGGCATTTAATGTTCGAGCAAAAACGGCTGATTTTCGACAAAAGAGATAACACCCCCCCATTACGTCATGCTTCAGAAATGTGGAAAATGGTCCGTTTTCAAATGTTTTATTTTTGAACGTCAGTTCACATTTGTAGGTGGATCATCAGTGTTAGAGCTAAAATTAGCATGTTTAAAGTGATTTTCATGCTTCCAGGGACTCGGGAAGTGAAATAAATACCATTTGGAGGCATTTAATGTTCGAGCAAAAACGGCTGATTTTCGACAAAAGAGATAACACACCCCCATTACGTCATGCTTCAGAAATGTGGAAAATGGTCTGTTTTCAAATGTTTTATTTTTGAACGTCAGTTCACATTTGTAGGTGGATCATCAGTGTTAGAGCTAAAATTAGCATGTTTAAAGTGATTTTCATGCTTCCAGGGGCCCAAAACACAAGATTAATGGAATGGTTAAAAGTGCATGAAAATGGCCAATTTACTCACTCTGAGTTCTCAAAAAGGGTTTCTTCACCCCGGGAAGTGAAATAAATACCATTTGGAGGCATTTAATGTTCGAGCAAAAACGGCTGATTTTCGACAAAAGAGATAACACCCCCCCCATTACGTCATGCTTCAGAAATGTGGAAAATGGTCCGTTTTCAAATGTTTTATTTTTGAACGTCAGTTCACATTTATAGGTGGATCATCAGTGTTAGAGCTAAAATTAGCATGTTTAAAGTGATTTTCATGCTTCCAGGGGCTCGGGAAGTTAATTAAATACCATTTGGAGGCATTTAATGTTCGAGCAAAAACGGCTGATTTTCGACAAAAGAGATAACACCCCCCCATTACGTCATGCTTCAGAAATGTGGAAAATGGTCCGTTTTCAAATGTTTTATTTTTGAACGTCAGTTCACATTTGTAGGTGGATCATCAGTGTTAGAGCTAAAATTAGCATGTTTAAAGTGATTTTCATGCTTCCAGGGGCCCAAAACACAAGATTTATGGAATGGTTAAAAGTGCATGAAAATGGCCAATTTACTCACTCTGAGTTCTCAAAAAGGGTTTCTTCACCCCGGGAAGTTAATTAAATACCATTTGGAGGCATTTAATGTTCGAGCAAAAACGGCTGATTTTCGACAAAAGAGATAACACCCCCCCATTACGTCATGCTTCAGAAATGTGGAAAATGGTCCGTTTTCAAATGTTTTATTTTTGAACGTCAGTTCACATTTGTAGGTGGATCATCAGTGTTAGAGCTAAAATTAGCATGTTTAAAGTGATTTTCATGCTTCCAGGGGCTCGGGAAGTTAATTAAATACCATTTGGAGGCATTTAATGTTCGAGCAAAAACGGCTGATTTTCGACAAAAGAGATAACACCCCCCCATTACGTCATGCTTCAGAAATGTGGAAAATGGTCCGTTTTCAAATGTTTTATTTTTGAACGTCAGTTCACATTTGTAGGTGGATCATCAGTGTTAGAGCTAAAATTAGCATGTTTAAAGTGATTTTCATGCTTCCAGGGGCTCGGGAAGTTAATTAAATACCACTTGGAGGCATTTAATGTTCGAGCAAAAACGGCTGATTTTCGACAAAAGAGATAACACCCCCCCATTACGTCATGCTTCAGAAATGTGGAAAATGGTCCGTTTTCAAATGTTTTATTTTTGAACGTCAGTTCACATTTGTAGGTGGATCATCAGTGTTAGAGCTAAAATTAGCATGTTTAAAGTGATTTTCATGCTTCCAGGGGCTCGGGAAGTGAAATAAATACCATTTGGAGGCATTTAATGTTCGCGCAAAAACGGCTGATTTTCGACAAAAGAGATAACACCCCCCCATTACGTCATGCTTCAGAAATGTGGAAAATGGTCCGTTTTCAAATGTTTTATTTTTGAACGTCAGTTCACATTTGTAGGTGGATCATCAGTGTTAGAGCTAAAATTAGCATGTTTAAAGTGATTTTCATGCTTCCAGGGGCTCGGGAAGTGAAATAAATACCATTTGGAGGCATTTAATGTTCGAGCAAAAACGGCTGATTTTCGACAAAAGAGATAACACCCCCCCATTACGTCATGCTTCAGAAATGTGGAAAATGGTCCGTTTTCAAATGTTTTATTTTTGAACGTCAGTTCACATTTGTAGGTGGATCATCAGTGTTAGAGCTAAAATTAGCATGTTTAAAGTGATTTTCATGCTTCCAGGGGCTCGGGAAGTTAATTAAATACCATTTGGAGGCATTTAATGTTCGAGCAAAAACGGCTGATTTTCGACAAAAGAGATAACACCCCCCCATTACGTCATGCTTCAGAAATGTGGAAAATGGTCCGTTTTCAAATATTTTATTTTTGAACGTCAGTTCACATTTGTAGGTGGATCATCAGTGTTAGAGCTAAAATTAGCATGTTTAAAGTGATTTTCATGCTTCCAGGGGCTCGGGAAGTTAATTAAATACCATTTGGAGGCATTTAATGTTCGAGCAAAAACGGCTGATTTTCGACAAAAGAGATAACACCCCCCCATTACGTCATGCTTCAGAAATGTGGAAAATGGTCCGTTTTCAAATGTTTTATTTTTGAACGTCAGTTCACATTTGTAGGTGGATCATCAGTGTTAGAGCTAAAATTAGCATGTTTAAAGTAGGTGTGGGCGGAAAATCCGTTCCGCTCGCGGATTTTGCGGATTTTCGGGAAATCCGCAATCCGCGAGATTTGCGAATTTCCCGCAAAATCCGCAAATCCGCGAGCAGCGGATTTTGCTCGCGCTGCTCGCACTGTTAGCGTGAGTTCGCGCCCCGCGAATAAGTGCGAAATTGCAGAAATACGATCTTGGCAAAACTGAAAGTAACTACTTACCAGGTTCAAAAGTTCAGGCACATCTTTAGTAGCCATTTCCTGTAGGGCTTCCTGAGGGGCCCCTCCAGAGTTCAGTTGCCAGTTGAAACTATTATGTGACCCTGCTCTGAACCTCAGAATAGTTACACATATGCCACAAAGGTCCTGAATTACAGCTAAGGGAGACAAGCAGGAGCCAGGCTGGAAGTTAAAATCCATTAATCAGCCCCTAATTCATTATTGTCAGTTGGGGCAGGGCAGGTGTTGTAACTAATTTTGCAACAATGAAAGCACTTAGCAAGTGCAAAAGATCACTAATCAGGGCGCACTAAGGAAGCAGGTGCCAGCTAAAAAAATATTCTGTGACACATTAATCAGCCCCAAATTAATTCAGGTCACTTGAGGCAGGGAAGGTGTGCTTTGCTTTGCCGAAAATAATGTACACTGGACAACCAGAGGGTGTAGTGATGAAACAGAGGGTGGCATGGGTGGGCCAGAGGGTGGCATGAGTAGTCAGAGAGTGGCAGTGGTGACAGAGAGTGGCAGTGATGAAGAAGAGTGTCCCAAACAGGCTGGACACGTAGAAACAACAAGTTCGCAAAACTTGCGACCCGACAGGTAAGTTCGCAAATTGCGAAATTGTAAAAACCCTCGCGAACTGGCAGAAACACGGGCGAACACAAAAAAAAAAAAAATCCGCAAATTCGCGGGAATTCGCGGATTTTGCGGATTGCGAATCCGCAAATCCGCAAAATTCGCGGATTGCCAATCCGCAAAATCCGCTCATGCTTAGTTTAAAGTGATTTTCATGCTTCCAGGGGCTCGGGAAGTTAATTAAATACCATTTGGAGGCATTTAATGTTCGAGCAAAAACGGCTGATTTTCGACAAAAGAGATAACACCCCCCCATTACGTCATGCTTCAGAAATGTGGAAAATGGTCCGTTTTCAAATGTTTTATTTTTGAACGTCAGTTCACATTTGTAGGTGGATCATCAGTGTTAGAGCTAAAATTAGCATGTTTAAAGTGATTTTCATGCTTCCAGGGGCCCAAAACACAAGATTTATGGAATGGTTAAAAGTGCATGAAAATGGCCAATTTACTCACTCTGAGTTCTCAAAAAGGGTTTCTTCACCCCGGGAAGTTAATTAAATACCATTTGGAGGCATTTAATGTTCGAGCAAAAACGGCTGATTTTCGACAAAAGAGATAACACCCCCCCATTACGTCATGCTTCAGAAATGTGGAAAATGGTCCGTTTTCAAATGTTTTATTTTTGAACGTCAGTTCACATTTGTAGGTGGATCATCAGTGTTAGAGCTAAAATTAGCATGTTTAAAGTGATTTTCATGCTTCCAGGGGCCCAAAACACAAGATTTATGGAATGGTTAAAAGTGCATGAAAATGGCCAATTTACTCACTCTGAGTTCTCAAAAAGGGTTTCTTCACCCCGGGAAGTTAATTAAATACCATTTGGAGGCATTTAATGTTCGAGCAAAAACGGCTGATTTTCGACAAAAGAGATAACACCCCCCCATTACGTCATGCTTCAGAAATGTGGAAAATGGTCCGTTTTCAAATGTTTTATTTTTGAACGTCAGTTCACATTTGTAGGTGGATCATCAGTGTTAGAGCTAAAATTAGCATGTTTAAAGTGATTTTCATGCTTCCAGGGGCCCAAAACACAAGATTTATGGAATGGTTAAAAGTGCATGAAAATGGCCAATTTACTCACTCTGAGTTCTCAAAAAGGGTTTCTTCACCCCGGGAAGTGAATTAAATACCATTTGGAGGCATTTAATGTTCGAGCAAAAACGGCTGATTTTCGACAAAAGAGATAACACCCCCCCCATTACGTCATGCTTCAGAAATGTGGAAAATGGTCCGTTTTCAAATGTTTTATTTTTGAACGTCAGTTCACATTTGTAGGTGGATCATCAGTGTTAGAGCTAAAATTAGCATGTTTAAAGTGATTTTCATGCTTCCAGGGGCTCGGGAAGTGAAATAAATACCATTTGGAGGCATTTAATGTTCGCGCAAAAACGGCTGATTTTCGACAAAAGAGATAACACCCCCCCATTACGTCATGCTTCAGAAATGTGGAAAATGGTCCGTTTTCAAATGTTTTATTTTTGAACGTCAGTTCACATTTGTAGGTGGATCATCAGTGTTAGAGCTAAAATTAGCATGTTTAAAGTGATTTTCATGCTTCCAGGGGCTCGGGAAGTGAAATAAATACCATTTGGAGGCATTTAATGTTCGAGCAAAAACGGCTGATTTTCGACAAAAGAGATAACACCCCCCCATTACGTCATGCTTCAGAAATGTGGAAAATGGTCCGTTTTCAAATGTTTTATTTTTGAACGTCAGTTCACATTTGTAGGTGGATCATCAGTGTTAGAGCTAAAATTAGCATGTTTAAAGTGATTTTCATGCTTCCAGGGGCTCGGGAAGTTAATTAAATACCATTTGGAGGCATTTAATGTTCGAGCAAAAACGGCTGATTTTCGACAAAAGAGATAACACCCCCCCATTACGTCATGCTTCAGAAATGTGGAAAATGGTCCGTTTTCAAATATTTTATTTTTGAACGTCAGTTCACATTTGTAGGTGGATCATCAGTGTTAGAGCTAAAATTAGCATGTTTAAAGTGATTTTCATGCTTCCAGGGGCTCGGGAAGTTAATTAAATACCATTTGGAGGCATTTAATGTTCGAGCAAAAACGGCTGATTTTCGACAAAAGAGATAACACCCCCCCATTACGTCATGCTTCAGAAATGTGGAAAATGGTCCGTTTTCAAATGTTTTATTTTTGAACGTCAGTTCACATTTGTAGGTGGATCATCAGTGTTAGAGCTAAAATTAGCATGTTTAAAGTGATTTTCATGCTTCCAGGGGCTCGGGAAGTGAAATAAATACCATTTGGAGGCATTTAATGTTCGCGCAAAAACGGCTGATTTTCGACAAAAGAGATAACACCCCCCCATTACGTCATGCTTCAGAAATGTGGAAAATGGTCCGTTTTCAAATGTTTTATTTTTGAACGTCAGTTCACATTTGTAGGTGGATCATCAGTGTTAGAGCTAAAATTAGCATGTTTAAAGTGATTTTCATGCTTCCAGGGGCTCGGGAAGTGAAATAAATACCATTTGGAGGCATTTAATGTTCGCGCAAAAACGGCTGATTTTCGACAAAAGAGATAACACCCCCCCATTACGTCATGCTTCAGAAATGTGGAAAATGGTCCGTTTTCAAATGTTTTATTTTTGAACGTCAGTTCACATTTGTAGGTGGATCATCAGTGTTAGAGCTAAAATTAGCATGTTTAAAGTGATTTTCATGCTTCCAGGGGCTCGGGAAGTGAAATAAATACCATTTGGAGGCATTTAATGTTCGCGCAAAAACGGCTGATTTTCGACAAAAGAGATAACACCCCCCCATTACGTCATGCTTCAGAAATGTGGAAAATGGTCCGTTTTCAAATGTTTTATTTTTGAACGTCAGTTCACATTTGTAGGTGGATCATCAGTGTTAGAGCTAAAATTAGCATGTTTAAAGTGATTTTCATGCTTCCAGGGGCTCCGGAAGTGAAATAAATACCATTTGGAGGCATTTAATGTTCGAGCAAAAACGGCTGATTTTCGACAAAAGAGATAACACCCCCCCATTACTTCATGCTTCAGAAATGTGGAAAATGGTCCGTTTTCAAATGTTTTATTTTTGAACGTCAGTTCACATTTGTAGGTGGATCATCAGTGTTAGAGCTAAAATTAGCATGTTTAAAGTGATTTTCATGCTTCCAGGGGCTCGGGAAGTTAATTAAATACCATTTGGAGGCATTTAATGTTCGAGCAAAAACGGCTGATTTTCGACAAAAGAGATAACACCCCCCCATTACGTCATGCTTCAGAAATGTGGAAAATGGTCCGTTTTCAAATGTTTTATTTTTGAACGTCAGTTCACATTTGTAGGTGGATCATCAGTGTTAGAGCTAAAATTAGCATGTTTAAAGTGATTTTCATGCTTCCAGGGGCTCGGGAAGTTAATTAAATACCATTTGGAGGCATTTATTGTTCGAGCAAAAACGGCTGATTTTCGACAAAAGAGATAACACCCCCCCATTACGTCATGCTTCAGAAATGGGGATAATGGTCCGTTTTCAAATGTTTTATTTTTGAACGTCAGTTCACATTTGTAGGTGGATCATCAGTGTTAGAGCTAAAATTAGCATGTTTAAAGTGATTTTCATGCTTCCAGGGGCCCAAAACACAAGATTAATGGAATGGTTAAAAGTGCATGAAAATGGCCAATTTACTCACTCTGAGTTCTCAAAAAGGGTTTCTTCACCCCGGGAAGTGAAATAAATACCATTTGGAGGCATTTAATGTTCGAGCAAAAACGGCTGATTTTCGACAAAAGAGATAACACCCCCCCATTACGTCATGCTTCAGAAATGTGGAAAATGGTCCGTTTTCAAATGTTTTATTTTTGAACGTCAGTTCACATTTGTAGGTGGATCATCAGTGTTAGAGCTAAAATTAGCATGTTTAAAGTGATTTTCATGCTTCCAGGGGCTCGGGAAGTTAATTAAATACCATTTGGAGGCATTTATTGTTCGAGCAAAAACGGCTGATTTTCGACAAAAGAGATAACACCCCCCCATTACGTCATGCTTCAGAAATGTGGAAAATGGTCCGTTTTCAAATGTTTTATTTGTGAACGTCAGTTCACATTTGTAGGTGGATCATCAGTGTTAGAGCTAAAATTAGCATGTTTAAAGTGATTTTCATGCTTCCAGGGGCCCAAAACACAAGATTTATGGAATGGTTAAAAGTGCATGAAAATGGCCAATTTACTCACTCTGAGTTCTCAAAAAGGGTTTCTTCACCCCGGGAAGTGAAATAAATACCATTTGGAGGCATTTAATGTTCGAGCAAAAACGGCTGATTTTCGACAAAAGAGATAACACACCCCCATTAAGTCATGCTTCAGAAATGTGGAAAATGGTCCGTTTTCAAATGTTTTATTTTTGAACGTCAGTTCACATTTGTAGGTGGATCATCAGTGTTAGAGCTAAAATCAGCATGTTTAAAGTGATTTTCATGCTTCCAGGGGCTCGGGAAGTTAATTAAATACCATTTGGAGGCATTTAATGTTCGAGCAAAAACGGCTGATTTTCGACAAAAGAGATAACACCCCCCCATTACGTCATGCTTCAGAAATGTGGAAAATGGTCCGTTTTCAAATGTTTTATTTTTGAACGTCAGTTCACATTTGTAGGTGGATCATCAGTGTTAGAGCTAAAATTAGCATGTTTAAAGTGATTTTCATGCTTCCAGGGGCCCAAAACACAAGATTTATGAAATGGTTAAAAGTGCATGAAAATGGCCAATTTACTCACTCTGAGTTCTCAAAAAGGGTTTCTTCACCCCGGGAAGTTAATTAAATACCATTTGGAGGCATTTAATGTTCGAGCAAAAACGGCTGATTTTCGACAAAAGAGATAACACCCCCCCATTACGTCATGCTTCAGAAATGTGGAAAATGGTCCGTTTTCAAATGTTTTATTTTTGAACGTCAGTTCACATTTGTAGGTGGATCATCAGTGTTAGAGCTAAAATTAGCATGTTTAAAGTGATTTTCATGCTTCCAGGGGCTCGGGAAGTTAATTAAATACCATTTGGAGGCATTTAATGTTCGAGCAAAAACGGCTGATTTTCGACAAAAGAGATAACACCCCCCCATTACGTCATGCTTCAGAAATGTGGAAAATGGTCCGTTTTCAAATGTTTTATTTTTGAACGTCAGTTCACATTTGTAGGTGGATCATCAGTGTTAGAGCTAAAATTAGCATGTTTAAAGTGATTTTCATGCTTCCAGGGGCCCAAAACACAAGATTTATGGAATGGTTAAAAGTGCATGAAAATGGCCAATGTACTCACTCTGAGTTCTCAAAAAGGGTTTCTTCACCCCGGGAAGTTAATTAAATACCATTTGGAGGCATTTAATGTTCGAGTAAAAACAGCTGATTTTCGACAAAAGAGATAACACCCCCCCATTACGTCATGCTTCAGAAATGTGGAAAATGGTCCGTTTTCAAATGTTTTATTTTTGAACGTCAGTTCACATTTGTAGGTGGATCATCAGTGTTAGAGCTAAAATTAGCATGTTTAAAGTGATTTTCATGCTTCCAGGGGCTCGGGAAGTTAATTAAATACCATTTGGAGGCATTTAATGTTCGAGCAAAAACGGCTGATTTTCGACAAAAGAGATAACACCCCCCCATTACGTCATGCTTCAGAAATGTGGAAAATGGTCCGTTTTCAAATGTTTTATTTTTGAACGTCAGTTCACATTTGTAGGTGGATCATCAGTGTTAGAGCTAAAATTAGCATGTTTAAAGTGATTTTCATGCTTCCAGGGACTCGGGAAGTGAAATAAATACCATTTGGAGGCATTTAATGTTCGAGCAAAAACGGCTGATTTTCGACAAAAGAGATAACACCCCCCCATTACGTCATGCTTCAGAAATGTGGAAAATGGTCTGTTTTCAAATGTTTTATTTTTGAACGTCAGTTCACATTTGTAGGTGGATCATCAGTGTTAGAGCTAAAATTAGCATGTTTAAAGTGATTTTCATGCTTCCAGGGGCCCAAAACACAAGATTAATGGAATGGTTAAAAGTGCATGAAAATGGCCAATTTACTCACTCTGAGTTCTCAAAAAGGGTTTCTTCACCCCGGGAAGTGAAATAAATACCATTTGGAGGCATTTAATGTTCGAGCAAAAACGGCTGATTTTCGACAAAAGAGATAACACCCCCCCCCATTACGTCATGCTTCAGAAATGTGGAAAATGGTCCGTTTTCAAATGTTTTATTTTTGAACGTCAGTTCACATTTATAGGTGGATCATCAGTGTTAGAGCTAAAATTAGCATGTTTAAAGTGATTTTCATGCTTCCAGGGGCTCGGGAAGTTAATTAAATACCATTTGGAGGCATTTAATGTTCGAGCAAAAACGGCTGATTTTCGACAAAAGAGATAACACCCCCCCATTACGTCATGCTTCAGAAATGTGGAAAATGGTCCGTTTTCAAATGTTTTATTTTTGAACGTCAGTTCACATTTGTAGGTGGATCATCAGTGTTAGAGCTAAAATTAGCATGTTTAAAGTGATTTTCATGCTTCCAGGGGCCCAAAACACAAGATTTATGGAATGGTTAAAAGTGCATGAAAATGGCCAATTTACTCACTCTGAGTTCTCAAAAAGGGTTTCTTCACCCCGGGAAGTTAATTAAATACCATTTGGAGGCATTTAATGTTCGAGCAAAAACGGCTGATTTTCGACAAAAGAGATAACACCCCCCCATTACGTCATGCTTCAGAAATGTGGAAAATGGTCAGTTTTCAAATGTTTTATTTTTGAACGTCAGTTCACATTTGTAGGTGGATCATCAGTGTTAGAGCTAAAATTAGCATGTTTAAAGTGATTTTCATGCTTCCAGGGGCCCAAAACACAAGATTTATGGAATGGTTAAAAGTGCATGAAAATGGCCAATTTACTCACTCTGAGTTCTCAAAAAGGGTTTCTTCACCCCGGGAAGTGAATTAAATACCATTTGGAGGCATTTAATGTTCGAGCAAAAACGGCTGATTTTCGACAAAAGAGATAACACCCCCCCATTACGTCATGCTTCAGAAATGTGGAAAATGGTCCGTTTTCAAATGTTTTATTTTTGAACGTCAGTTCACATTTGTAGGTGGATCATCAGTGTTAGAGCTAAAATTAGCATGTTTAAAGTGATTTTCATGCTTCCAGGGGCTCGGGAAGTTAATTAAATACCATTTGGAGGCATTTAATGTTCGAGCAAAAACGGCTGATTTTCGACAAAAGAGATAACACCCCCCCATTACGTCATGCTTCAGAAATGTGGAAAATGGTCCGTTTTCAAATGTTTTATTTTTGAACGTCAGTTCACATTTGTAGGTGGATCATCAGTGTTAGAGCTAAAATTAGCATGTTTAAAGTGATTTTCATGCTTCCAGGGGCTCGGGAAGTTAATTAAATACCACTTGGAGGCATTTAATGTTCGAGCAAAAACGGCTGATTTTCGACAAAAGAGATAACACCCCCCCATTACGTCATGCTTCAGAAATGTGGAAAATGGTCCGTTTTCAAATGTTTTATTTTTGAACGTCAGTTCACATTTGTAGGTGGATCATCAGTGTTAGAGCTAAAATTAGCATGTTTAAAGTGATTTTCATGCTTCCAGGGGCTCGGGAAGTGAAATAAATACCATTTGGAGGCATTTAATGTTCGCGCAAAAACGGCTGATTTTCGACAAAAGAGATAACACCCCCCCATTACGTCATGCTTCAGAAATGTGGAAAATGGTCCGTTTTCAAATGTTTTATTTTTGAACGTCAGTTCACATTTGTAGGTGGATCATCAGTGTTAGAGCTAAAATTAGCATGTTTAAAGTGATTTTCATGCTTCCAGGGGCTCGGGAAGTTAATTAAATACCATTTGGAGGCATTTAATGTTCGAGCAAAAACGGCTGATTTTCGACAAAAGAGATAACACCCCCCCATTACGTCATGCTTCAGAAATGTGGAAAATGGTCCGTTTTCAAATGTTTTATTTTTGAACGTCAGTTCACATTTGTAGGTGGATCATCAGTGTTAGAGCTAAAATTAGCATGTTTAAAGTGATTTTCATGCTTCCAGGGGCTCGGGAAGTTAATTAAATACCATTTGGAGGCATTTAATGTTCGAGCAAAAACGGCTGATTTTCGACAAAAGAGATAACACCCCCCCATTACGTCATGCTTCAGAAATGTGGAAAATGGTCCGTTTTCAAATGTTTTATTTTTGAACGTCAGTTCACATTTGTAGGTGGATCATCAGTGTTAGAGCTAAAATTAGCATGTTTAAAGTGATTTTCATGCTTCCAGGGGCTCGGGAAGTTAATTAAATACCATTTGGAGGCATTTAATGTTCGAGCAAAAACGGCTGATTTTCGACAAAAGAGATAACACCCCCCCATTACGTCATGCTTCAGAAATGTGGAAAATGGTCCGTTTTCAAATGTTTTATTTTTGAACGTCAGTTCACATTTGTAGGTGGATCATCAGTGTTAGAGCTAAAATTAGCATGTTTAAAGTGATTTTCATGCTTCCAGGGGCTCGGGAAGTTAATTAAATACCATTTGGAGGCATTTAATGTTCGAGCAAAAACGGCTGATTTTCGACAAAAGAGATAACACCCCCCCATTACGTCATGCTTCAGAAATGTGGAAAATGGTCCGTTTTCAAATGTTTTATTTTTGAACGTCAGTTCACATTTGTAGGTGGATCATCAGTGTTAGAGCTAAAATTAGCATGTTTAAAGTGATTTTCATGCTTCCAGGGGCCCAAAACACAAGATTAATGGAATGGTTAAAAGTGCATGAAAATGGCCAATTTACTCACTCTGAGTTCTCAAAAAGGGTTTCTTCACCCCGGGAAGTGAAATAAATACCATTTGGAGGCATTTAATGTTCGAGCAAAAACGGCTGATTTTCGACAAAAGAGATAACACCCCCCCATTACGTCATGCTTGAGAAATGTGGAAAATGGTCCGTTTTCAAATGTTTTATTTTTGAACGTCAGTTCACATTTGTAGGTGGATCATCAGTGTTAGAGCTAAAATTAGCATGTTTAAAGTGAATTTCATGCTTCCAGGGGCTCGGGAAGTTAATTAAATACCATTTGGAGGCATTTAATGTTCGAGCAAAAACGGCTGATTTTCGACAAAAGAGATAACACCCCCCCATTACGTCATGCTTCAGAAATGTGGAAAATGGTCCGTTTTCAAATGTTTTATTTTTGAACGTCAGTTCACATTTGTAGGTGGATCATCAGTGTTAGAGCTAAAATTAGCATGTTTAAAGTGATTTTCATGCTTCCAGGGGCCCAAAACACAAGATTTATGGAATGGTTAAAAGTGCATGAAAATGGCCAATTTACTCACTCTGAGTTCTCAAAAAGGGTTTCTTCACCCCGGGAAGTGAAATAAATACCATTTGGAGGCATTTAATGTTCGAGCAAAAACGGCTGATTTTCGACAAAAGAGATAACACCCCCCCATTACGTCATGCTTCAGAAATGTGGAAAATGGTCCGTTTTCAAATGTTTTATTTTTGAACGTCAGTTCACATTTGTAGGTGGATCATCAGTGTTAGAGCTAAAATTAGCATGTTTAAAGTGATTTTCATGCTTCCAGGGGCCCAAAACACAAGATTTATGGAATGGTTAAAAGTGCATGAAAATGGCCAATTTACTCACTCTGAGTTCTCAAAAAGGGTTTCTTCACCCCGGGAAGTTAATTAAATACCATTTGGAGGCATTTAATGTTCGAGCAAAAACGGCTGATTTTCGACAAAAGAGATAACACCCCCCCATTACGTCATGCTTCAGAAATGTGGAAAATGGTCCGTTTTCAAATGTTTTATTTTTGAACGTCAGTTCACATTTGTAGGTGGATCATCAGTGTTAGAGCTAAAATTAGCATGTTTAAAGTCATTTTCATGCTTCCAGGGGCTCGGGAAGTTAATTAAATACCATTTGGAGGCATTTAATGTTCGAGCAAAAACGGCTGATTTTCGACAAAAGAGATAACACCCCCCCATTACGTCATGCTTCAGAAATGTGGAAAATGGTCCGTTTTCAAATGTTTTATTTTTGAACGTCAGTTCACATTTGTAGGTGGATCATCAGTGTTAGAGCTAAAATTAGCATGTTTAAAGTGATTTTCATGCTTCCAGGGGCTCGGGAAGTGAAATAAATACCATTTGGAGGCATTTAATGTTCGAGCAAAAACGGCTGATTTTCGACAAAAGAGATAACACCCCCCCATTACGTCATGCTTCAGAAATGTGGAAAATGGTCCGTTTTCAAATGTTTTATTTTTGAACGTCAGTTCACATTTGTAGGTGGATCATCAGTGTTAGAGCTAAAATTAGCATGTTTAAAGTGATTTTCATGCTTCCAGGGGCTCGGGAAGTTAATTAAATACCATTTGGAGGCATTTAATGTTCGAGCAAAAACGGCTGATTTTCGACAAAAGAGATAACACCCCCCCATTACGTCATGCTTCAGAAATGTGGAAAATGGTCCGTTTTCAAATGTTTTATTTTTGAACGTCAGTTCACATTTGTAGGTGGATCATCAGTGTTAGAGCTAAAATTAGCATGTTTAAAGTGATTTTCATGCTTCCAGGGGCTCGGGAAGTTAATTAAATACCATTTGGAGGCATTTAATGTTCGAGCAAAAACGGCTGATTTTCGACAAAAGAGATAACACCCCCCCATTACGTCATGCTTCAGAAATGTGGAAAATGGTCCGTTTTCAAATGTTTTATTTTTGAATGTCAGTTCACATTTGTAGGTGGATCATCAGTGTTAGAGCTAAAATTAGCATGTTTAAAGTGATTTTCATGCTTCCAGGGGCCCAAAACACAAGATTAATGGAATGGTTAAAAGTGCATGAAAATGGCCAATTTACTCACTCTGAGTTCTCAAAAAGGGTTTCTTCACCCCTGGAAGTGAAATAAATACCATTTGGAGGCATTTAATGTTCGAGCAAAAACGGCTGATTTTCGACAAAAGAGATAACACCCCCCCATTACGTCATGCTTCAGAAATGTGGAAAATGGTCAGTTTTCAAATGTTTTATTTTTGAACGTCAGTTCACATTTGTAGGTGGATCATCAGTGTTAGAGCTAAAATTAGCATGTTTAAAGTGATTTTCATGCTTCCAGGGGCCCAAAACACAAGATTTATGGAATGGTTAAAAGTGCATGAAAATGGCCAATTTACTCACTCTGAGTTCTCAAAAAGGGTTTCTTCACCCCGGGAAGTGAATTAAATACCATTTGGAGGCATTTAATGTTCGAGCAAAAACGGCTGATTTTCGACAAAAGAGATAACACCCCCCCATTACGTCATGCTTCAGAAATGTGGAAAATGGTCAGTTTTCAAATGTTTTATTTTTGAACGTCAGTTCACATTTGTAGGTGGATCATCAGTGTTAGAGCTAAAATTAGCATGTTTAAAGTGATTTTCATGCTTCCAGGGGCCCAAAACACAAGATTTATGGAATGGTTAAAAGTGCATGAAAATGGCCAATTTACTCACTCTGAGTTCTCAAAAAGGGTTTCTTCACCCCGGGAAGTGAATTAAATACCATTTG